>NC_133537.1:94688665-94988665 GCF_048544455.1 Silene latifolia | reverse complement strand
GTCGTACAGTTCCACATGAAAAACAAAATATATAAATATCAAAACGATGATGTCGTATAGAGTACGCGAGAAAATGAATCTAATCCATAAAAGAGTACTACAACTCAAGAACACGTTTAATTCCCATGGAAATAACATGCCCTTCATGCTTATATTGTCGTAATGGTTTAGTGAGAGGATCTGCTATATTATCATCTGTAGCAATCTTTTCTATCACTACCTCCTTTTGCTCCTCGTAATCTCGGATTAGATGAGCTTTCCGTTGTACATGTCTAGACTTGTTGCTAGACTTAGGCTCCTTAGCCTGGAAGATGGCACCTCTATTGTCGCAATAGATGGTGATCAGGTCATTCGAACTAGGCACTACTGATAGTCCTTGTAAGAATTGACGCATCCATATCGCTTCCTTTGCGCCTTCGTGCGGCATAGTACTCGGACTCGATCGTAGAATCAAACACTTTGTTTGGAACTCTTTCACTGATCTGCAGCTCCATTAAGAGTAAAACGAATCCAGACCGAGATTTCGAGTCATCTCGATCCGTTTGGAAGCTAGCATCTGCAGAATCGGGTTGCGCATAGCTTTTGATCGCCTCCATAAGTCAATGCCCAATCTTTAGTCCTCCGTAGGTACTTAAGAATGTTCTTGACGGCCATCCAATGTGATTCACCTGGATGCTGTTGGAATCGACTCGTCATACTCAATGCATATGCCACGTCCGGACGTGTGCATATCATGGCATACATGATTGATCCTATAGCCGAAGCATAAGGAATCCGGGTCATGCGCTCTATCTCTTCCGGTGTCTTTGGTGCTTGAGACTTGCTCAAATGCACCCCTGGAGCCATAGGAAGAAACCCCCTTTTGGAGTTAGTCATGCTGAATCTCTCTAGAATCTTGTCTATATAAGACTCCTGACTGAGAGATAACATCCGACGTGATCTATCTCGATAGATACGGATGCCCAAAATTCTTTGTGCCTCACCCAGATCTTTCATCTGGAAATGGTTCTTCAACCATACTTTTACCGAAGTTAAGAGAGGTATGTCATTCCCAATCAGGAGTATGTCATCAACATACAATATTAGGAAGACAATCTTGCTCCCACTCGACTTGATATATAGACATGGTTCCTCGACCGATCGAGTAAATCCATTATCTTTTATCACTTGGTCGAAACGATGATTCCAACTCCGAGAAGCTTGCTTAAGTCCATAAATGGAACGCTTAAGCTTGCACACTTTCTTAGGATGTTCAGGATCGATGAAACCTTCGGGTTGTACCATGTACAACTCTTCCTCCAAATAACCGTTTAAGAAGGCGGTTTTCACATCCATGTGCCAAATTTCATAGTCATGAAAAGCGGCAATAGCTAAGATAATCCGAATGGAACGCAGCATGACTACGGGTGAAAAAATTTCATCGTACTGCAAACCTGGCACTTGGTTGAAACCTTTAGCAACTAGTCGTGCTTTATAGATATCTTGTTGACCTTCCACAGAATGCTTTATCTTGTAAAGCCATTTGCATTGAAGGGGACGAACCTTAGCAGGTAAGTCAACAAGATCCCATACGTTGTTCTCATACATGGAGTCCATCTCGGATTGCATGGCCTCAAGCCACAGCTTTGAGTCGAAACTAGTCATGGCACCTTTATAGGTTGCGGGTTCACTACTCGTTAAGAGCAGAATGTCATCTATGTCATGTTCCTCGACCATACCAATGTATCTGTCCGGAGGAATAGAGACTCTTCCCGACCTCCTAGGTTCCTCGAATACTAACTGCAATGGGATTGAAGGAACTGGTTCCTCCAATGGTTGCTCGACATTTGGTTCGGAATCTCCGACACTCGAAGGTTCTATTACTCTTCGCGTTCTCGAGAAACTCCTTCTCTAAGAATGTCGCACTAGCCGCAACAAATACACGTTGTTCGGTTGGCGAATAGAAGTAATGACCAAATGTTCCTTTAGGATAACCTATAAAGTATGTCTTGACCGATCGCGGGCCGAGCTTATCCTCGTGTCTCCACTTGACATAAGCCTCGCAGCCCCAAACCCGTATAAAGGACAAGTTAGGGACCGTTCCCTTCCATAGTTCATATGGAGTCTTGTCAACGACTTTAGACGGACTTCGGTTAAGTATTAGAGCAAAAATGACGGAAGAGCATAACCCCATAATGAATCAGGCAATACGGTGTGAATCATCATGGATCGAACCATATCAAGTAGTGTTCGATTTCTCCGTTCGGACACACCATTCAACTGAGGTGTTCCAGGTGGAGTTAACTGTAAGACAATCCCACAGAACTTAAGATGTTGATCAAACTCGTGTGAAAGATACTCGCCACCACGGTCTGATCGTAGTGTTTTAATCTTTATACCCAGTTGGTTCTGTACCCGATTCTGGTATTCTTTTAATTTCTCAAAGGACTCACTTTTATGCTTCATCAAGTAGACATAGCCATATCTACTTAAATTGTCCGTGAAAGTGATGAAATACCTATAGCCTTCTCGTGCGGTGATTGACATAGGTCCACACACATCCGTATGTATGAGTCTTAATAGGTCAGCATCGCGCATTCCAACACCTTTGAAGGAAATTCGAGTCATCTTACCAATGAGACATGATTCACACGTGCCAAATGATTGAAAATCAAAGGCTGAGATAGCTCCATTCTGTATGAGCTGTTTAACGCGTTTCTCATTAATGTGTCCCATGCGGCAGTGCCATACAAAAGTTTGATCTTTGTCACCAACCTTTAACTTCTTATTCATTACGTGCAATATTTCGGTGGTCTGATCTAAAACATAAATTCCATTCATAGAGACTGCCTTGCCATAAATCATATCGTGTAACGAGAAAACACAGCTATTATTCTCTATTACAAATGAAAAACCAAGTTTGTCAAGTGCAGAAACTGAAATAATGTTTTTAGATAAACTGGGTACATAATAGCAGTTATATAAAAATAACCCAAATCCGCTAGGAAGCTGGATCACATATGTTCCCCTCGAGACGGCAGCCACTCGTGCTCCATTCCCGACACGCAGGTCCACCTCACCCTTTACGAGGGGTTCGATGTTTCGGAGGCCCTGCATATGATTGCATAGATGAGAACCACAACCAGTATCTAGTACCCAAGTTCCGTAACTTGCGTGGTTAATCTCAATCATATGAATAAAAGAAGAAGAAGTAGACATACCAACAGGAGTAACGCGACCTGCTTTTATGTCCTCACGGTATACAGGACATGTACGCCTCCAATGCCCAGTCTTGTGGCAGTGATGGCTTTCCATGTTACCGTCCTTGCTCTTTGTCGCGCCTAGTGAGGTGCTCGACTCACCAGGCCCACTCTTACCCCGATCCCGACTTCTTAAACTTCTGACTTACCTCTGCTAGGTCTCGCTCGAGCTTTGCCCTTACCCTTGCCCTTGTTTGACACAACAAGAACATCCTGTTTCATGCTCCCACTAAACTTCATGTCCTTCTCGGTCTGTACGAGAAGGGAGTGTAGTGCATGAGGACTTTTCTTCAAATCATTCATATAGTAATTGGCTCTAAAGAGCGCAAAACCATCATGGAGTGAATGAAGCATGCGGTCAATCACGATGTTCTCGCTGATCTTACAATCAAGTGCCTCCAGTTTCTCGACATTCTCAATCATGCTGAGAATGTGTGGGCTAACCGGTTGGCCCTTATGGAGTTTCGCCTCAAAGAAGCGACAGGTATGCTCATAGGTCACAATTCTCGGTGCTTTCGAGAATTCCTTAGTGAGCGTGGTGAAAATCTTGTTTGCACCTTGGGCTATGAAGCGTTTCTGCAAATTGGATTCCATTGCAAAAATGAGTACGTTCTTTATCGCACCCGCTTCCATGACGAAATCGCTATACGTAGCGATCTCGTTAGCTCCAGCCGTGGGGCCTGGGTTTGGCGGGATGGGCTCTATCAGGTATTTGAGCTTCCCGTCAGCAATAGCAGCATTCCGTAATGCCGCCTCCCAGTCCGCGAAGTTTGATCCATCATTCTTCAGTCGAGTAGACTGATTCATCTGATTCATGAAGATCCGAAGCCAGGACTCACGGTCCAATGTGGCACTTGGCATTAGGTCGTCCGTACGGCCAGCCATTTTGTTATTAGCAGTTTAAATGATCGTGTTCTTCACTGAAAAAGAAGGAAAAACAAAACGAAATAAGCAACTCATCGAGGTGATTTAAGTCTATTTAAAATTCATTTTAACGCGTAGACTCATTGCACTTGTATAATCGATCTACCTCAAGAATTATACAAATGATCCCAAGACTCAATTTCCGTAAATTGATAAGCCAACTGTTTGGCTAGTTCTACCGTTAGAACTCTTGGTCGATAGATTTCCGTAAATCCTATCTTTAGTCCACCATAATCACAGGATCATACGAGTGACCATAGTGTTGAGATAAAATAGGTCAATCAGTTCCAACTTACCCGACGTAGAAGGGGTCATATAATGCCTACCGACGAAGAAGGGATTCATTGAAGTTTGACCTATAAAGACTATTCTCAATTTTTGGTTATACGAGGAAGATCCCATCAACTTAGTTTTAATTCATTTTAAGTGAACGAAAAATTAGCATTACGTGAATGAATTAACTTAGGCGATGGCTTATTAAGACCGTGTGACATCTGTATGTCATAGAAAACTAACGCGTAACCTCTATATGATTCAGTTTTTCATTCAAATATTAGGTGGTTTGGTTTTAGGCGGAATATGATGCAAACTATCGTTACGATGAAAAACATAAAAAATAAGCAAAACGTAAATAAAAGTCCTAGTGTGGCCTATCCTAGCAAAATTAACATAATACAACTTTGGAATCCACCGTTGGACCCGAGAAGCTTGTCTTGATGTTCCAACTTGGTCCATGCAGCGGGAGTGAGCATCCGATCCCCATCTTTGGTCTTCTCAAAATTACAATTTAAAATTTACAAAATATAAACCTATTTATATTCTAAATTAAAACTGTAATTACAAGGAAAAATCCAAAACGGATATGCGAGATCTCAAAATACAACCAAGACCGTGTTCCATCATTACGGTAACACGTTCTACTAAGGCCACACTAAGATACAACCGTTTGTAAAATTAAATACGTAATAAAAACATTCATGGCATTCAAAAGTAACGATAAATAAAAGATGCATCAACTAAAACAAAATTTATTCGTGAAATAATTCCGTAATTATGTTAAATTTATCCAAACCACCTTTTAACGATTAAATTATGTGACAAAACCGCTTTTATCAACTTAATTTTAATCCCTAACAATTCGTTACTTTAAACCGCTTTAAAATAACTAAATGGTACGTGTGTGAACCGTTTCACAATCAAGCGAGTGTACAAAATCCGTATAATGTACATTTTATGGCCAAAAGAAAAATTAAAACACGGAAAAATAATTTTAAGCGCAGCCAAAACACATTTCCTCGATCGAGACACTAAAGTCCTCGATCGAAGAACAAAAAGGCTCGATCGACTGATACTGCCAGTCGATCGAGTGGTTTGCCAAACAGAAAGTGCTCGATCGACTGATCTCGAGGTCGATCGAGGACTTTTATTAGCAACGATGTTCGATCGAGTACGAGAACTTCTCGATCGAACATTTAGGGTTTTAAAAATGGTCGATCAAGTACTGCGATTACTCAATCGAGTAAAACAACACAGAAAAGCTCTCGATCGAGTAGTATTACGCTCGACCGAGAGCAAAACAATTCTGAAACATTAATACCCTCGTGAAATCGATTTGACAAAACAAAACCAATTGTAAATTTGACCTAATCCGTATAAAATTAAATCTACAATTGACAAAACCTTAACATATTGCTATAATGACCGTTTAAAATAACAATATGCAAAAACAAATCGAAAACAAAACCAATCGATCGAGACACTAAAGTCCTCGATCGACTGATCAGACGTGAACATGCATGTCACGGTTTTCAAGGCAAAAAAAATCGATTCAAATCGTTTTATGAAAATCACGATGAAAAATATACGTGGCCTCGCTCTGATACCACTTGTAGGGTAATATCCGTATAAAACCCCTTAAAATTAAGGACTATAACGTAATTTATCATGTGAGTAATGGTCATAAACGAAAAACAAGAGAAACGATAAAAGAATAAGAATCAACCTCGGGTCCTGTGCAAATCGGCCTAAGAACAGAAATCAACGTAGATTTCCTCCTAATTGTTGCACCCAAGATCGTCTGAGACTATGCCCCTTGTGCTAGAAATTGCTCTCTGATTGCCATGCAATATTGAGAGAGCTTTTGTGAGGTTTTGATGTGAGATCTAGAATTTCAGAGAAAAAGACTCCAAAACCCTAATTTTTCTTCAAAAGAGAAGGATTAGGTCAAAAGGAGAGAAGGACTCTCCTTTTGTTCTATTCGGTCGACCGACCGGTTACTCAAGGAGGGAGTGGGCTTTCCACTTTCTCCTTATTTAACTCGTGGTCCGACTCGTTTTGCTAAATGTATATGACGGGTTTTAATTATAAATCGTCATCCGTTATCGGATATTAAAATATCGACTAGTAACATGAATCAGTCGACATATTAATACTTGTCCGATAATGACAATATTGTATAATTAATTAATTCAATATACATTAATTAAATATAACCGTTTATATTCAATTTACGAATTAACCGCTTAATTCACCTTAGCCAGTATTATTTAATCCGTATTAAATAATTATCTCAACATCGCGTTTGACTAATTATTAGTAAATAACTCCGACTAACCGCTTAGTCATATTAGGCATCAACATGACTGTATTTTCATACCGTCACATCTCTCAAACGTATCCTATGGGTGTGACTTTTAGGGACCAGTTGATCACCGCCATCTGTATGACAATAACGTCAAACTTATCTAGCAAGCCAACCGTTATTGATAAACGTGGACCAACTGATAATAATACAAAAGTATACCCTTTGATCCTTTTAGAGATTTATATGTCATTGCACTAACTGTGGAGGACACCAGCCCCAACAAGCTCCCACTTGTCCGTACAAGTGTACGTGCAATAACGTTATCCGCACTAACTGGAGGACACCGGCTCCAACAGATATACCCGATATCCATATATTCCAACTTTATTAATTGCTATTTCCTTCCATTCAATGTCATCTCTAATGACATGAATTCATTTCTAAGTATTTGTCTAGGCTTATAGCTAGTCTTGGGCTCTTTAACTTGAAAGATGCTCCCACTGTTATCGCATAACTTGTGATAAAGTCATTTGTTGAGGGATTCACCCTTAATCCCTTCGTTGACCATTTTATCACAATTTACTTAGAATCCTTTTGTAGACTTTGCAATGCGCGAAACTAAAAAACTTTTCTTAGTCTCTTACTCCTTAGTCAATAGGTCACCCTAGGATTTCAACAAATCTCTTTTGAGTTTGAAAACTAAAGTTTGTGCAACACTTCAACACTTAACTTAATTTGTCATCCAAACATGTGAACGAATCCTTAATTCTTCTCAAGAATCCTAAGGATGTTCTTTAAGGCTTTCACAAGCCATAATGTGGGAATTATCCCTTTAATTGACTTATTGTGCTCTCAGCATATGTCACATCATGGCACGTGCGTCTGTTGGCATACATGATCATTCTAATGGCGGAAACATTAGAATTTGATTTCATGTGATCAACAACTTAATAGGTTCATAGAATGATTATGACTCCATCATAGTAATTCTACTTCCATCAACATGAATAGCCTATTTGACTTTGTTGTTGTACAACAGATGTGAAATATCTTATCCTCATAAGACTCTCAACTCTATGCCAATATTCTCTCACATAGATTCAAAATCTAGAATACTTTGCATCCCTTTCCAAGTCTCCCAATCACTCTTGCCAAAAGAGAGCATTGGTACATTATACTCAATAAGTAATACGTTATCAACATATAAGACATGGAGAAACAATTCTAGCTCCCACTTAACTTCATGTATATCATGATTCTTCAATCATGTGAATGAAACAATTCACTATTATCACATGAACGAAAAGTATAATCCTTTAATGCTTGCTTAAGATCATTCTAAGATCACTTAAGAAAGCTACGCATAATATGTTAGGATTCTTAGATCTTCATCTGAGATTTTGTGTTTCAAACACTTCCTTCTCTAAATTCCCATTTTAGAAAAGCAAATTTTAATCTCATTTACCATTCTTCATTAAAATGAAATGCGACAATTCCTAACACAATTTATCTTGATCAACATCTTCATGTAAATCTTATGCATTTATGTACTCTGAAGCTCTATTTACTTTTGAGGAGACCCTTTCCTTTAAGTAAATCTACTTCTGAGTAACAATTTTCGGATTGTAATACAATGGCTCGTGTGTAACATGGTCATAATACTATGACTTTCACAAAGTAATATTTTTAAACAATAAGACATGTGCGATAAACTCCCACTGAACTATGCTTCCAATCTATCTTCATAGACAATAGTTCAATACCAACTCCCACTTTATAATTCTATTACTTTCACAAAGTAACATTTCAACTATAAGAGATGTTTGTGACGATTCAATCTACTCCCACTCTATCTCTCAGAAATATATCAATATTCATGAGAGATGGCTTTGTGAGTTACAAACATATATATATTTAACGGAGTATTAGGAGTTTACCAAGACTATGTATTAGCTTTCAAAGGGTCATCCCTTTCTTGACAACTTAATTCATGTAATATGGCAGTCTGATTCATGTCATATGGTTTAATAGACTCTCTATTCTAGGTATCTCATGGTTGACCATTCGTTTAGAATAATGTGTCCATATGGTATCGTGAATTCCCTACTTGATGAGTTCAAAAACTCATTACAACTTTAATTGATCTTACATAAGTAAGTTGTTACTTTTAGTAATGATGACATAAGGAGAATCAAATTCATAGCTTATGGACATATAATGATCCCATCATCATAATCGTCTATTTGATCAATTTGAGTTGTTTATCTAATGTTTCTCTACACAAGTAATTTATGATGATGATTTTAGAACAAATAACATAATAAAACAAGGGACTTGGGTTGCAAACCAAGTCACAAATATCCAAAATACAACCCGTGTTTAAAGGATACAAGCCAATTTCCAAGTCACACAAGGAAATCAAAATAGTTCTAAAAAACATGAAATACATCATAAAATTAAAGACAAAGCAAATTTAAGCCAAGCTTCCATTGATCCATTACCACGGTCGGCTACTCTAACTTCCCTCATGATCCTTTAGGCTTGCTTCTCCTTGCCTTTGTCCTTGGTAGGAGGCCCTACTGGAATAACCTTTCCATCTTTGATGTCACCAAGGTATTTGGAACAGTTTCTTTTCCAATGCCCAACACCACAACAATAGTCCCCGGAGGGGGCACTGTACTTAGGCTTGGAGGAGCTTGCTTCATAAGTCTTAGCTATGTTCCTGTTGGGAGTTCGCTTCTTTCCCTTTTTCCCGCTCTTCTTGAAGGTTCCCTTGCTCTTATGATTGACATTGAGCACATCTTTGGTGGTGCTAACACTTAGCCCCATATCCCTTTCGGCTTGCACAAGCATTTTGTGCAACTCATCAAGGGAAACCTTCTTATCTTGCATATTAAAATTCACCCGGAATTGAACATATGTTTTGATTTTGTTGAGGGAATGAAGAATTCGATCAATTACGAGTTCATTGGGAATTTCCACCTTATGCATTTTCAAGGTCTCAACATGCTCCATCAACTTGAGCACATGAGGGCTCACCTTTTGGCCCTCTTTGATGTTAAGATCAAAGAATGCGGAAGCCGCCTCATATTGAATGACCCTAGGAGCTCGTGAAAACATGTTTACAAGCTTCATGTAGATCTCATGAGCGGTGCTAATCTTTATAGCACTTCGTTGGAGTTCGGCCTCCATGGCAAATATCAACACATTTTTGATCGCGGCTGACTCCTTTTGGTAAACCTCATAGGTTTGCCTAGCGGCGGGGGTGGACCTAGTATTAGGTTCGGTGGGAGATGCCTCGGTAATGTAACGAAGCTTGTCGTCACCTTGTGCGGCCAAGCGAAGTTGCGCGTCCCAATCAGCGAAATTAGACCCATTCTTTTCTAACTTACATCGATCCATGAAAGATCGGAGCCATGACACATTGGTAAGCGTGGTGGAACTAGTGGATGCGGACGTGATTGGAGTTGCCATTGCGGTTGATAAAACAAATTTTGACTACAAAATAGGAAATGAAGGAATTAATTTACATCTATCGTTTTAAATAATACTTGTAAATTTAACTATAAGTATTGCATTTATATAGTGACCTCCACGGCTCCACCCAACTATATAAATGATTCCGAGATCCAAATTCATATCAACACGGGCACGGTGAGCCGATTCATCCCTTTTTAATATAACTCGGTGGATTAACACTTTAATCGATTCTACTTTTAGAACTCTCGGTCGATAAAAATTACTCTAATTTTCATCTTTAGCCCGGAACACATGCGACTACGGTCAACAATACTTCCGTTGAGCTCAATCCAAATTTCGATGTAATAACATTTTACTACCCCACTTCGCCAACGTAACAAGGTTTGTATTACGGTAAAGCCGGATTAACTCCCTTATGAAATTGGTACTTCATGGGTTCTACTATTTGGTAAGGCTATATCTCAATTATTATATGTGAGAGGTCTTGTCAATTTATTATCTATCACGTTTTAAGTGAACTAAAGCGGTGAACTACGATAATTATAATTGACACGGTCGATAACTCGATATGATATGCATGTGTTGTTATGGCGATTTGGCAATGCATGCAACATATTAAAAGAAATGTAAAGCAATAAATAAAATTCCTAGTATGGCCTTCCTAAAAACAGAAAATCAAATAATCTATTACATATTCGGAAACCAACTCCATTGGTCCCTTGAATCTTCAAGTGGCACGCCTCCCAAGACACGGTCTTCGTCGGATCACTTTTCCGAATGACACCGTCTTTGAAGATGCTCCATAATTACAAATAATAATAATAATAAAAATACAAAACTATTCCTATTATACATTTGTAAAATGGAAAATCTAATAAAAATAAAATAAAAGTGATACGAGATCACATTAAATTACAACCGAATCAATATTCCCTTTTATTACGGGTAATATTGATTAAACTAAGGTCATACTAAGATAAAATTACATAATTCAAAATTATATAAACAAAAGACATTCAACAATTGAAATATGCAGCATTATAATATGTACCTATCATGCAAAATCATGTGCCAAATCGCCCTATTTAACTTATGTCGTACATATAACCCGGTTTTATGGAAATGCGTGATAATAACCTTTTAAAATCACTAATTAACACTTAAATCACATCTAAGCTCAAGTTAATTATTCTAACACTTTTTATGACTCAAAAATTAGTCATCACTAAATTTTTGACAATAATTCAACTTGATTTAATTTTATGCTCATTTTTTACCTTAAAATCATAATTTATATGAAATAAATCCAAATTAAATTATAAAAATTTTAAAATTTGAATTTTAAATTTTTGAACATTCTGGAATAATTCCATGACACTCAAAATATCAAAAATCATGGTTAAAATTTTCGAATTAATTTTGAGAAAATATAGTTGCATATTATCGGTTTTATCTCATAAAATACTTAAAGTATCCTAAAATTAATCCAACTAGGTTTGAAGCCCGGCTTCGCCCGGGCTACCTTTTGTTACCGTTAAATTTTATTTTCAATGAAATAAACTATGTTGGAGTGTCTAACTCACACGTTTACTATTAGTAATATATTTTTCTATAGCATATCTTGTAATTATGATGAAATGTAAAATTTATTTTCAAATTATGAGACACATTCACTGCCCTGCTACTAATATTATTACTTTCAAGACATTCTTTGTTAATATCATTACGTTCACTACTCCCGTGGTTACTATTGTTTCTTTTACTAATTCCTCTATTTTTTTCTATTAAATTCATTATTCCCGTTAATTTTATCCGGCCTATATTTAAATAAATAAAATATTTCCTTGAGTCGATTGGTTATTTAATTGTTCATACGCTTTCTCATTGCTATCACTGTTACTTTCATTACATTCGTTGTTACATTCATTACTCCCACTGTCATTATTATAACTGTCACTACTCCCACATTAATACTGTTAAATTTTATTAATCTCGTTGCTGCTACTATTACTTTGACTACATTTAGTTTAATTTATAATTTTATGATGATACTAATTAATTCAATAAGCGGTGCATGTTAATTTTAAGGAAAATTACTATATTATTGTGTTTTCTAAAATTAATTACTTTAATTTAATGTAGTTTCCATAAGTATTCTTCATCAAGGCATCTTTATATTATACTCTTAACCCAAACTATATAGTATTTGTATTGAGATCCCTTAATCGGGTCCATCACACGGTGCTAGTGATTTAAAACTATATAGTATAATTAATTTGTATGACTTTCTTTAATTACATTGAAGTCCCTTGGTTTCTGGATTTAATATATAGTATTGATAATTTTTACAACCTTAGATCTGATTAGTGGGATATTAATGCAACTTAAAATAATTTTCTTAAGCCATGCAATACGTTTTAGCTAATTTTGCTAAAATAGTCACTATTTATGCCATTTTTACTCTAAAAATCTATAAATCATGCTAAAAGATATATTTTAATCTATAAATTTACATACTCTCTGTAAATTATGCATGTGACATCATATTAAAAGATCATGGCTTAATTCGATATTTAACTAATTTTAACCAATTTACCTCTTTTAATCCATTTTTATCTCATAAAAATCATAAATCATGCAAAATTAATCAAATTAACTCGACTTTTTACACACAACTTGTAAAATATGCATGTGATGTCATATAAAATTTCCAAGGTCAGAAACTTAGTTTAACTATTTTTAGCATTTTAATTCCCATTTTAGTCATAAAAATGTAATAAAATAACCAAAAATCATTAAAATGAGCAATAAATTTTCATAAATCATAAAAATGACCTAAAACCATTTTAGGATCAGAATATATAACATGAAATGATATTTCGTGGCTTATACTAATAAATCACAATTTTTTAGTTTTATATGTTAACCTTTTAACTCGGAAAAACAATAACCGATTATACATGCAACATCCTTATGCTCTGATACCACTTGTTAGGTTCATATACCTATTATTAGACTCCTATAATAGTGAACTAATTAACTTGTTAATTATTTGTTCTTTAGATCTAGTGCATGCATAACAAAAATGAAAGATTTATAAGAAAAACAATGTCCCTTACATTGTTATATGTTTCGAAATATAGGGCACAAGTAAGGTCTCCTTCCTTCACTTGTTCTTGAGCTTAATATGATGGATAATCCTCCTAAGACTCCAAGTACAGAAGCCACTCCAATAAATTGCACCCAAGATTAATCCCAAAAATTCCTACTAATATTAACTAGATATGTAGTAGAAATGTAACCTTAATAATACTAATATTTCTAGTATTACTACTTCTAGTAATAGATTGAGTGTATTAGTATTTGAGAGAGTTTTTAGCAATTTGTATGTGAGGGAAAGTTAGAGGAAAAACAAGCAAAACTAGTAGTAGAAAAATGAGCAACAAATGCTCATTATATGGAGCCAAAACCGGTGGCCTCTTCCCATGTAGGGAATAATTTTGCTTTTGTTTTTACTCTCTTGTTTAGTGTAGGTAGGGTGGTGTAATAATAGGTATGATTAAAGCTAGTATGTAGTGTCACTATCATGCTTTAATCAAAAACCAACAAAGACAAAAGAGCATCTTTTGCTCTTCCATATGGCCGAAAAAATGGAACCATTTTGGTCCATTTTTGCCTTTTGTCATTTGTCCCACAAATGCTTATAAGTCATATGTTTAACTATCTTACATATTTAATTATTAATGTAATCATTTAACACTTAAATATTACAATTAATAATATAATATACACTCCACTTTTTGAGTAGTATACTACCATTATATCAACATATAATGGATCCCATAATTACTAGTTAGTTAAAATTACAACTTCTTGTAACTTTAAATAACTAATTACCTCTACCTCAAAACTTATATTAAAACCTCAACTAATTTAGTAATTTAACACTTAATTACTAAATTAAATCTTATTTAATCACATTATAATAAGACGTAAAATTGCACTCCCATAATTAAGGAATTAATTAATCTGTATCGCATACAATTAATTAAATATCTATTTGGGCCTCATCCTATAGGTGTGACCTAAAGGGATCAACTGACCACCACCGTCACACGACAGTAATGTCAAACTCTAGTTAGCCAATCATTACCGATTAATGACGGTCAGTCGACTATATAAAGAATCATCCCTCACGTATTCTTAGTATGAGATTTAATAATGATATTTAAATCATGTGATCGCACTATTGTTGAGGACACATTTCCCAACAAAACAAACGCAAATATCCTTCGAAATTTAGTAGCGAAAACCTATTGTATCATATACTGAAAGCTGTAAAAATCATACTTCCTCCAATTCATTTGATTCTCTACGTTTGATTAAAATACTTCTCACAACAAATCAAACGAAATTAATTGTGCTACTCAAGCAAATCGCAACACTGAAATCGGAAACTAATAAACACGAAAGATCAATTAAACTATGGACAAACAAAATGTTTCATTCATCAAAAACACAAGATTTCAAAACAGTGAAAAACTTGTTAACGAACGGATCAAAAATCAACGAGGTACTCATAGCGCTGCAAATAATTCAATAAAGTAAACAATAAACTTATACTTATCAATGACTTTAAGGGGAAGAGTGCTCTAAAACAAGGAAGAGATAAGTGTAATCCCCGCCAAAAGGACAAAGAGAGCATTAACCATAGGGGAAACCATAGCTAAATGTCCCGACACTGATCAAAACAAGATTCAACAGGGTAATTCTAGCTCAGCATCTCACCTAAAGTGACTGGGAAATAAGAAATATAATCAATGAAAGGCTGTTTAGCCAACGAATTTAAAACAAATTTAAAACAAGGTACCAAAGCACGACCATATGCAGGAAAATGATAGCACTAACAACAGGAAAACGCCAGCCACTGTCAAAAATAAACTTATACTTCCCAATGACTTCAAGGAGAGCCACGCTCTCAAACAAAGAAGCGACAAAGTAAATCCACTGTGAAAAGTAAAAAGAAAGCACTAACCAAAGGTCAAACCACTACTTCGTAGGTTGGAAATTAACTCTAGCTTCGAAAATCAAATAGTAAAAGCTAAACGGCACAATCTCAATCTTAATACTTAAAATCATCATTTTGGTATAATTAATGAGTGTAAAATATCATCAGGAAGTGAGAAACACAATCCAAGTATCTGAATCACGCCTAATTACCACTCATACGAACCACCAATTAAACCAAAATAATTACTGGAAACCCAACAAGAAGCAAATCAAACAGTCTAAATAACTTCTTTTACGAGTCTCACAACATGTCATGCCCGTTCTCCTTCCTTTATTCCATTGGTAGCCTACTGGTTATTCGCTCGACTTCCCTCACACTCTCTCCTTCCTCTCCATCCCTCACTCCCCTTATAGTTTATCAATACGTTACACCAAAAACTGTCAGCTAATCGACATGATCAACACAACCTTATTTTAACCAAAAAACACACAAAAGTCCATAACTCTAACTGAACACATAATCAACAAATGAGAACTCAAATATCCCCTCAAATGGTTTACTACATTATTATCCCCCATTAAATATGGGGTACAATGGAAAATACTCCACTAACACATCAACACATTTCACTCGAATGAAAACTATTTCCCACCAATTTAGCTTATACTCATTCCGTCTATATAACCTGTTTGCCTCAAATTAAAATACCTCTCACAAAACATATAAAAGTAAATAAATGACTAAGATGGATAAAGAATTAATCTTAAGTAGCAAATAACATTACATAGACAAACAATCCCCGAGAATGTGAAAATTCAGCAAAAAATAAAAATAACTATTTCATGAGTATAAAATCATCATGAATGGCTACAGTTTCGTAAGCAACTTTTTTCCACTAACCACTATAGTACTATATATATGTCCACTAATCAACAGAAACGGAAGCTAAAATTTAAGAATTTATCGAGGGTGAAAATGCAAACCGCACAACTGAAATATAAAAGCAAGAGCCCAATCGCGTGAATCTTAATCGTTAATCAGATGAAGAGACACAATTCGAGCATAGAACTACGATATTTCAAGTAGGAAGGGAAACAAAACATCCCGCTAAACTGTGTACATGAAGCTGCTCATATTTTGAAGTGATAGTCACACCATGCCATTCAAGACACTTTTCCTTATAGGTCGACTAATATCAGCCTACCACGAGTGTGAAACTTTGTACATGAGGCTACCTAATGGCCTTATGCCCTTACACCGCCATCCGAGAGGTCCTTTGAAGCAATGAGGTAATGTTGTTGTAAGGAGAATCAAGAAATAAAAAAAATCACCAAATCATGACCAGGTATCTCAAACTCAATGCATGGTCAAGTTGTTTACCTTAACTAAAATGCCAAGTTAGTTTAGAATAACCAGGATTCTGCAAAAGGGAAAAAAAGGAGGTGAAAAAAAGTCTATTTCTTAAAATTGAGACTTACGAATTAGAAATCCACATATAAACAGGTCACCGAAGAAACATTGTCAAAAACATTATCTCCAAATGGCATGTAAACAAAAATGCATCAGGCCTACCAAGTTTCAAGAGACCGAAAGGGTGAAGAAATTACCATTCTCGATAGCATTTCAGGCACAAGGCATGGTCACAATTTGGCAGCACAATTTTACTATAACTCTCCATGCAAATACTACACTATTCCTCTCTTTCGCTATCAACATCAGAGAAGTGTCTATGTTCATTTCTTTTGCGGTATCTCTCCATGCACGCAGATTTCTGTTTTTTTATCTTCTATGTAAGTAACACCATTTTCAAGTTGCAACAAAGAATGATAAATCATCGCTGCACAAGAAAAGAAAATACGTCGATATATGGAACAAAAGGGATAGCCCAACCACGCAAAAAAAATGTGTTAAACAAGAGTACTGCCTACCATAAAACTCTCGAATACTTGCCTTCCTTTCATGTACTATTAGATACGAAGTAACATTTAAGACCAAAAGATATGAACTTGCCTTATAGATGAGAATTCTCAACGAGCCCAACGCTCCTTCCAGGTGACAATCCGTCCAACTAAGAAGCAAAAAGTGGGCAGTAGGAGTATAGGACATTCACATTTGAAGGCAACCCCCATCATATTCTCTAGGTAACTCAGATGCCCTGCAAAACCAGATTAAAACGTAAATTCGAAATAATTCATTTTTACAAAGCAAGACCCCTTGAATGAAATTGAAGAAACCCTCAAACATCCCCTCCAAAGATCGATATAGAAACTTTGTTAGCAATGAAGTACACATTCTTATTCTAGATTGTTAATTCATCTATTGTTCCCGCTTCGTTTTATTCACTATTCTACAGAATCAAATCCTCAATCAACAATCGCCGTGTATGATATGAGCATAAATGAAGTAACAAAACTCACCAAATTGTTGGATAAAATCAAACACTTACTGACCTAAGATTGCAGACGTTTGCCCGTTTTAAATCTTACACAACAACTGCAACCACATTCCAAAAATCACAAATATGTGCAATAACCAGGAAAAAACAATTACGATAAAATAAATAAATACATAAAATGAGGAAAATGACGGAATACAGAGCGTGAATGAGCATTAAGAGACAGAATGGGTAAGAGATAACGGAAATTTGAAAAAAATTAATGGGGGCAAGTAATTGATACCTTCAACCCAGAAATTAAGAGACAAATTTTAGTTATTAATCACCATTTTCAGTGGAAAAGTTTTATCTAATTATGAAGAACCGACATGCAAAGGTTCGTAAGTAATGGAAAAATAGGAAGACAACTTAAGAATTACGGAGTAATAGGGTAACTGACTTGTTACTGATCCACCAGAAAGTAGAAGGGAATGCATGGAGTAGAACAATTACCAGAGAAGGGGGTTGTTTGGTGAGGGGGATTGAGAGAGGGTTATTATGTGGGAAATGCTCTCTTCTAGCGCACGTGAGGGGCACAGGAAACACTGTTCTGGGAACAGTAGAAGGAGTTGTGGTTTTTTTAAAGAGTAAGAGTATATAAAAAACTTTATTTTACAATGGGACAAACCTTTTCTAAAAGTTCTTGTTTACAAGCCCAACTAGATTTCAAGCCCGGGCGTTGCCCGGGTTATATCGTAACAATGGCTTTATTTTTGGTGTTGATAAGAAGCATCCCTACCGACAGTTGGGCAATCTCTTTCATGCTATTGGAGGTTTCTCCATTCGCAAGAGTAATTATGAATCGAACCTTTAACCATTTGTTTAAGAGCGCTTACCAGTCATACCAACCAACTTTGGTAACAATTGCTTTATGTTAATAAATAAAACGAAGTAAGATGCATACCCTAGCTGACACGGTTTTTATATAAACTGTATTAGATATACGAAAATTCGTACCGGATATATATGTATATGGGAATTCGTGTAAGTGAAATTGTATACTGTACCGTATATTTGTACACACTCCTACTAACGATACTTTATAACCTTTTACTGTGCAATGATTTTTGTGACAATAGTCAAGTAATTCAGTTTAAAAATAATTGAAGTCATTTTAGCTGTGTTAGTTCTTTGGAGCATGCTATTCTTACAACTCTTTGCTCTCTTTTATGAGTAGAATTTTCCCAATAGGTAGAAGTAGCTTATAACAAATCACAGAAATTATTAAGGCAAGCCCGACTGGGGAGAATTTCGAGCTAAATATTTAGTTAAAACCCGGCTTACAAAGCTTATCCGGCTCATTTGGGTCAGGCCACGGTTTTTCTGGCCTAGATAATGGCTGAATTTTTTAGGCCTACAAAGGTATGTCATCATATATATATATTACTTCCTCCGTCCTATTTAACTGGAGCAAGTCATCAAACTTTTTGTCCTTCACTCTTACTTAATTTTTATTTTGAAAGCATAGCTTTCTGTTATTTTAAATGTGTGGCGGATAAAATATAGGCATTAAAAATGTCATGTCCCTTATGTGCCTGTGCGATGTGTGACCTTTATGGTGTGTTTGGATTGAGGGATTTGGAGGGAAAGGAAAGGGAGGGAGAGTAGAGGATTTAAAATCCCTTGTTTGGATAACAAATAAGGGTGGAAAGAAATGGAGGGGGAGGAATTTTAAGGGATTCCTTTTCCCTCCTCCAAGCCTAATCAAAATCTCTCCATAATAAGCAAGATTTGGAAGGAAATTGTATCCAAACACCAATATCCCATTTCCCCTCCCCACCCCTTCCCTTCCTTTCTCTTCCCTCCTTCCCCCTCCCCTCCCTTTCCCTCCACTTTTGCTATCCAAACACACCCTTAGTGGAACTTCAGGTGAATAGATAAATTGCTCACCTATGCAATATATAGTTCATTAGACAAAATTTATAAAACAAATCAAAGGCTAAAGACACAAATAACAAAAAAAAAAACATTATGACGACAATTGGAATTGATTATAATATTTTCCGTAAATTTATAGTAAAATATGCAAATAATGACAAATATTAGTCGCAAGTTAGTTTCTCAATCTTGAAGCATGAAGAAAAACAATGTGTAGGTGGTAATTAGGGGGCATTGGGGATGACTTTTTTTTTTAGCAGCTGTAAATGAAGGATATACATCGACACTAATCACTCATGGCGCTTTTAGCAAGACCATGAGCAATCTTATTAAAACGCCTAGGGATAAAAGAAGAAAGGAAGGGAAGCAAACTTCCATATCGTCCAGGATCCCTCTAGTGAGGTGATGTGCCGTCTCCGTCCCTGCAAGTTGAAGCAATAGTTGCAAATAGTCCGAGAAAACCTCCAAATGAAGAATTCCTTGATCACCAGCCCAACCCAACACATCCCTGGGACCTAGAGCTTCGGCTTGCATGCCGATTCGGCATTAATTCTAACACTTCTACTGAATAAAACAGCACCATCATGAGCATACACAACCCACCCAAAAGCAGCATTCCTAATAGATTTACACCCCGCGTCTACCATCACCTTAACTGAATTGCACGACGCTGCCCCACCGATCACATAAAAGGGTCGTCCATCACGTATCTCCTGTACATCCTGAGGATCAATAATCCTCTCCAAAGATTTGTTTTCCACACTCCCCCTATCTCCCACATCCATCGCCCGCAAGGTTGTATCCACCGTGCTTCTCCAAATGCCATAGAACATCTGAGGGTGAAAACGGTCACCATGAAAAACAGCCCTATTACGAACAATCCACAAACTCCACAAAGTGCCCAAGAATTTAATTATTTTAGATTCTGCACCCTCTGTTTTTCGAAGATATATTAACCAATTAATAACCCACTCCCCAACATCCATGGAAGGGTCGCAATTAATACGAATACCCAAGTCCAAGCAGGCCCAGATGCGCTGAACAATACTACAGTCCTGAAATAGATGTGCTCTTGTTTCCATAATCACCTCACTTACAGCACAGAGTTTACAAGTTGGATCCACCGGGATATTCCTTCTTGCAAAACCATACCCCATTGGGAGCGAGTCAGTTAAAAGACGCAACAAGAAAACTTTCCATGTTTCCGGTCCTGGTAACTTCCAAAGGTTCCTTTTACAAAACAAGATTCCTAATTTACCAATCCGCTTTTTGTCTTTTAAACTCCCATGCCTCGTCATAAACCTATTAAAAGCAATCCCATATCCACTCTTCACCGAATACACGCCATCTCTTGTATTCTTCCAGTAAATGCAGTCGTGGACCTGCGAGACACAAACGGGGATGGCTAGGACATGATCCACTACATCTTTGTGGATTAAAGACCTAATTCGTCTCTCGTCCCAACTCCCATCCGCCCGACGGAGGTCATTGACGGTCAGATTTTTCAAGTCAGCATTTTCCGGCAGTAGAGCATCAGCACTCGGTTCAGGAGTCTCACCATTCACCCAACAAGAATTCCAAACATTCAGGATAGACTCTAAACCAGGTTTCCAAGCAACATTATAGGAGATAATATCTAATCCGTAACGAAGGCTTCTCACCCCCCCCCCCAAGACACATTACTTGAATTGATATAAGTTAACCCTGCACACATCCCTTGCCTTCCAAACAGCTTAGCTCTAAACACCTTACAAAATATAGAGTCTTGGCCTGATACAATCCTCCAAGCCTTCTTAGCCAGCAGGGCTTGATTCAGGCACTCTATATTATGCATTCCAAGCCCACTAGAACTTTTAGGTAAACTTAGGAAATTCCTACTACACCAATGGGTATTCTTCCCCGACTTACATCCAGCCCACCAAAAATGTGATAACAAAGAATTAATCTTGCTAGTCACACTTACCGGAATTTTGAAAACCGATAGAGAGTAATTTGAAAGATTTGATAGAACGGATGAAATTAAGGTAAGTCTACCTGCTGGTGATAGAAAAATTCCATTCCAAGAAGAAACCCTCTTCATGACCCTATCTGTAAGCGTCATAAATAAATCCCTCTTTGAACCCTGAAATTCCGTTGGGATTCCAAGATATGTACCAATCCCCTTGTTGTGCCGAATATTGAATACCCGTAGACACATTCTAGCCTGATTCAATCTTGTGCTTAGACTAAAAAGGATCCCAGATTTAGCGTCATTAATCTGCTGTCCAGAAGCTTTACAATAAGCATCCAATATGACTTTTAAATGTTGAGCCGAATTTCCTGTGTCCTGAAGGAAGAAGGTTGCATCATCCGAAAAGAAGAGATGTGTCAAAGGCGGAACTTATTGAAATAACTGGATGCCTTGTAAAAATCCTCGATTCTGAGCTTGCAACATTTTTCCAGACAACACTTCCATGCAAAGAATAAACAAAAAAGGCAATAGAGGATCCCCCTGACGAAGTCCACATTTTGGCATAAAAGAATTAAGAGGTGCTCCATTAAACAGCACCTCGTAAGAAACCGTCGTGACACAACTCATGATCAACTGAATCAAGCTCTCAGGAAAGGCGAACTTAATCATGACCTTCTCAGGGAAAGTCCATCGAACCCTATCATAAGTCTTGCTCATATCTGCCTTAAGAGCAAACCTACCATATTTCCCACGTTTATGTCTATTAATAGCGGGGATGGCCTAATTGGCCAAAAGAATGTTGTCGTTAATAAGCCTTTCCGGAATGAAAGCATTTTGGAACTCTCCTGCCAACTTACTCATTACCTTGGCTAACCTGTTAGCGATACATTTGGTAATAACTCGCATAAAGACGTTACAAAGGCTAATAAGGCGATAATCTTGCACAACCTCTGGGTTCTCACCTTTAGGGATAAGTGAAATAAAAGTTCGGTTAGCCTCTCTCAGAACTCTTCCCGAGTTAAGCACCGATAGCGCCGCCTTAATGAAGTCCCTTTTTATAAAGCCCCAGCATTTCTGAAAGAAAACTGCTGGGATACCATCTGGACCCGGTAATTTTAGGGGTCCCATTTGAAATACCGCAGTCCGCACTTCCTTAGCAGTAAATGGTTTTCGCAGCCAATCCACACACTACTACATTTAGATTCTATAGCAACACTTTTCTATTGTTGCATAATGTCATATAAATGTTGCAATAGAGTTTATGCAACACTTAATCAAGTGCTACATCAGGTCTTGTTGCATTAGGTCATTGCAACGCTTAATGCAACACTTTTTAATCTGAAGCAACACTTTTGAAAAGTGTTGCATTGGTCATGTTTATGCAACGCTTTTTCAATTGCAAAGGCAACATTTTTTATCTTCTAATGCAACATTTCTTATGTAAAAAAAGCAACACTTCCTGAACTAATGCAATACTTTTCATGTTGATAAGCAACACTTATATCAAATTAATGCAACATTTTTATTTTGGAAACACAACACTCGTTACGTCCCAAAACAACACTTATAATAAACAAATGCAACACTAATTTATTCAAAAACAACACTTAAGAAAGTGCAACGACATAAGGACTTGTAAGGCACGCAACAATTGTAATTCTCTCTAATTGTGCATTCAATTGATTCAGTCTCAAAAATATATGTCAATTACATTTCAAAAAAGGATCAAAAGTAGAACTTCGATCGCAAATGTTCAATTATTTAACTAAAACAAATATAACAAATGTTTAAATAGAACAAATAATAATTCTTAACGACTATTTGAAAGCTACTAATTATAAGTCTTCATTCTTGTATTGTGAGCATATATACGTTGCCATAGGACAAAAAATCAACCCGTCATCATTGTTAATAATACCTCAAATGCAACTCCGTAACATAAAAAATAGAACATTATTAGATTTGAGGATTCAAAGGCTCAATAGGCATAGATGATACGTCACACTTAATTATCACGAAATAATAAATAATGCATTAAAGAACAACTAATTAACAAGGATGTGCAGAAAATAGAGTACGTGATTGTACACAAGGTGTAGCCTATGTGAAACGTTTGAGTTTGATCTGCAAAGGTAGGCTTGTCCAGCCATAATAATCACACCAAAGACTCGTAGACCCTCTCGTTCTCGATAGCCAGGCCATTTTTCTACCTTCACATGATAAGCATACTAACCTGCCTTACTCTAATAATTCCGCATCATAAGTTCCAATCATAGCAGCCCTATTGACTACTCTATCTACCTACGAATTTACTCTAACTACCTACTCGCCTCATGCTACTAATAAGGTTTATCAATGGTCCGAATGGTTCGAGGTACACAAGCATGCACCAAAGATAGGTGACTGGTACAACAAAGGTGCTGGAATGGGTGGGTTAGTTGTGCTAAAAATCAGTTTATGGGATGACAATATGCACTAGAAGCTCTGAATACGAATGACAAATGACAAACTGATGAAGTATGACATGGATATTGAGGATAGATGCTACTTTTGTGGGCAAGCTGAGGAATGTATATATCACAAACATTCATTTTCTACAATTATGGGGTCTCTTATAGGAAGCATAAGCGGGACATAACTCATCAGGCATCAGGCATGGATAAACAAAAGGGTACACTACATATCCTACACTATATCATATTCATAGAAAATGAGTAATGTTGGTAATAAATATTTATGAGAAGATTGATACATCCTAATGAAAGATGAAATTGATGAGATGAGTCACCTAAAGTAGGATGAAGAAGAGTTAGCAGCAGCAGCAGAAGCAGTTGACGGCGTAAGGCAAAATCGATTAAACCTTAAACCATAAAATCGATGAAATAAAGTCTGTGACTAACCTCGTGACAAGGAGTTGACGGCGGCTTGAGTAATTGGATTTCACGGTGGTCGACGGCGGCTGAAGTAATTGGATTTCACGGTGGTCTCAAAAATATGTCAATTTGAGCCAAAAAGTCGGCTACAGATCGACACCCTTGTACTACAACTGACAGTGAAAAAAGTTCAGACGCCTTTCACATCTATGACAAACTTGATGTCATTTGTCGTCATGCACATAGCAGTTTACTAGATGTCCTAGGTGCTCATGAGTCATGCCAATGTCTCGGAAATAAAACTTTCACTAATTACACAACATTTAATACAGTGATATAAAGCAAAGCTAAGCTTGTAATCAATTGGCCAGACGAAGTGTGTGCACTAAATCAATCAGCTTCAAATGTCCGGATATAGACACCATCGAAATGGTACGATAGAGGGTACACAAAATGTTTCACTTAATTAAGCAATCTTTAATTTGATGAGGATTGTTTTTCTTAGATTTGCATAGACCTGTATTTCCTCAAAACTTGACAGCCTATTTAAGATGTCGTGCGACCTTTACTTAATTAATCGGTGTTTTCGTTCAAAAAAAAGAAACACAAATTAAGAACACAACAAAAATGATTCCAAGCTTGATGATAAGCATGCGAAGATACCTGGAAGGAAGGCAATAATTCCAAGAGCAAACAGGTCGTAAGCTTGTGATCTCTCGCGTCCCATGTGATCAGTGAGAATGAAAACTGACAGGACAAGAAGTAAGCAACCAAGGGACAAAAGAAACCAGACTAGAAGAATTTTTGGATCATTAGATCATATTCCTTTCCTCTTATATTATCAACATCAGTATAGTTATAACTTGCATCATCCTCACCGTCATCAAGTCGAGAATATTTGACATTACTCCTTGATGCCATTAAAGCACCAGAGTCATAGGATTGTAAAATCCGAATGCAAGACTGCAATAGCCTAGCAAAAGGATAGAACATGAAGTTCGATTAAAAGGTCGTTTTACAACTTTACAGTGTGTATAAATGACAGAACAATGCACTTTATAGTGCGTTTTGGAATGAGAATTTCATTTCAAATTCTAGAAATGCTAAATTATACTTGAACTAATTCTGGATTCGAAAGAAAATGGATTCCTTAACAAATAACAGAGAAAATTAAAGACAGGAATATTGGAATGAGCCATTAAGTCAGATCTATTAATAAAATGTACGTAATTGAACTTCAATTCAACATATCCTTCCCTCGTCATATAATTAACTCAAGAAATTATCCCTACTACTCCAAAGCATCGAGAAACGAATTATCTTCAAATTGAAACCAAATTTAATTAAAAATCTCAACCATAGGGTTAATTGTACCCTAAAATGCTTAAAACAATTGAATACCAAAACACAAACAGCATACACAACCAAAATTCAGTGGATAATGAAAACAAATCCTCGAAAAAACATATGAATTGTGATAAATTTAAAAATAATCGAAATAATGAATAATACCTGAATGAGGATTGTGATTTGTGAACAGAAACGTTGACGAGTGGCGCTGAGATGGTTGTGGGTTCGGCGTCTGCCGGCGATAACATGGTGGTTGGCGGTGCGTGAGTGGTTGGCGGTGATTTAGGGTTTTGGGTGTAATTGGGTGAATGAGAGTGATGATAACTGGTTGAATTAAAGGTCGTAAGAGTGTTATAAGAAGACTCGTGTAGGCCGTGTTTCATATTTGCTTTTTATTTTTTTATTTATTTATTTATTTTAAATTAGATTCATCTTATTTAAGGTCGTAAAGTCGCGAACGATGGTTGCTTCGTTCCCAATATGCCTTCGCCTTTTCTGGGTGAATCAAACTTGAGATTGAATGATTAAGAGACAGTGGATTGAATGCATGAAAGAGAAACGAAGATGATCGAATGAGAAAGGAGAAGCAAAGAGACGGTGGAAGTGTCGAATGAGAAAGGACGAAGAATATCGAAGAGTTTTTGTTACTGTATCAAATAAATGAATTGAATGACGCGTGATGGAAGGAATTGAAAGATTGAATAATAATATTGATTATTGATGGGAGATTCCAAAAAATAAAAAGTGGCGCACAAACAAAATTTTCAGTAAAATGTTTTGAGCGGCTGAACAAAAAAATGAAATTTTTATAAAGGGTTTATAACTTATGTGATATAAGTGTTGCACAAGTGTTGCGACAAAATGCAACATTTGTATAAAAACGTTGCACTTCGAGTAATACATTGCAACACTTATATTAAAGTGTTGCCCTATGTAAGTAAAAGCAACATTTATAAATTAAGCGTTGCTTAATTAACTGAAAATTGCAACACAAACCGTAAGTGTTGCACACGAAATGTTGCATTAGGTCTATTTTTGTAGTAGTGACATCGTCATTTGTAATACGATTTGTTACCCCCTGAAATATCTCATCCTCAACATCCAAGCACTCAGTTTCTACCAATGACGATTTAGTCCCGTATAAATCCATAAAATAATCTTGGAAGGCCCTACTCACCTTACTAGGATCATAGATCCAATTTCCATCGTCTCTTTTGATCCCATAAATGAAGTTTCTCCCTGCTCTGCCCTTGACCCAGTTAAAGAAGTATTTAGTGTAAGTATCCCCATCAATATTCCAATGGAGTTTAGCTCTCTGTTTCCAAAAACTATCTGCAACTCTGGCAAAGGCTCGCACTTCCTCGTCCACCTTAGAATGTTCCTCATCTTTACCTTCTCATATTGCTAACTCTATTCCCTTCTCAAGACGATCATCAAAATCCTCCCACTTTTGTTTCCATTCCTGTCTCTTATCAAGCGCCCACGTTTTCACCCTTTGTCTAACCAGAGCTAGTTTCCTAGTAATCCGGAAAGCAGGAGAGCCCCTAATATTCACAGCCCAAGCCTTTTGTATTTCCACAATGCACTCCTCATGTTCAAGTACCCATGAATCCAGTTTGTAAGGCTTCTTATTCACATTCCTTATTACATTAAGGTCCAATTCAATTGGAGCATGATCAGAGATCTGTATTGGATAATGTTTTAAACCCGTATTCGGAAAGAACGTAAACCAATCTTTAGAGCCCATGGCCTTGTCCAACCTTTCATACACCCGTGCTTGCCCCTTTCGATTATTACACCATGTAAATTGAGGTCCTTTAAACGAGACATCGATTAGCTCATTCCTAACAGCCACTTATTAAAAGCTGAGGCACCATTGATCGGTGAAGATGTCGAACTTTCCAAATCATTCAAAACGGTTGCTCTCATGGAAGTTCTAGGAGCTCCATAAAAAAGAACCAAATACCACAAAAGCCCATTATATTTCTCAACAAGAAGGACAACGAAGTTCATACAAGAGTAGACATGGCTCATCTTAGCCTCCTTACGCCATCCAACCCATAACCCACCCGATGAGCCTAATGCATCCATTCCAACCGACTTAACAAAACTAAAAGGTCGAAAAGTAGGGCTAATACTATTAACATTACATTTTGATTCCATAATAAAGATAAAATCATAATATTTATTAATTAAGAGCGCTCTAAGTTTAGGAATTGTTGGGGAGAGCGCATTACTAAGCCCACTACAATTCCAAGCCAAACCCATCATGGAGAACGAGGAGGTTATGATGGCCCAACCTCCGCAAAGCCTTCAGCAGTAGCAACATCATTAACAGACGAACCAGACGACTCATTCAAAATCATATCAGCCACGTTCATGCGATACCTACCACCAGAACCAGCCCCTTTCATTTCATGAACACCCTTTCCCACACACGATCGTTTAGCTAAGTGAAGAATGTATTCCTTTTAACGGAAGAGCATTGGGGATGACTAATATAATCATTGACTATTAATGTCATTGTTGATGAGATTTAGATGTACTAGGATTCTTATTTTAATGGAGTTACAATACTTGGCTCGTTTCTACGTTGCTACGATGAAGGATTTCGTTGCATTTGACAACCTTTATCAGGTTTGTTATGTTTGTTTTTCATATTTCATATATAGAATTCAAAGTTGTGTACACCTTAATCTTTTAAAAGTTTTATACACATAAATTAGTTTTAAAATAAGAAGTATACCTTATTTTAGGACTCGTGATTTATTAGTGTGACTTCTCTTTTGGTTCATGCATGACACATTAACGCACGCCTTATAAATTTCTCTAATTCATTTGTTGCCAAATTTGTTAAAACTCACTACACACCGAAATATTTTGATCGTAACGAATTCTGTAGAATTCAAACCGAGAGACAATTTTTTTTTTGTTCTTTTGTTTTTATATTTTATAAATTTTATCCTTCGCATCCAATTGTTTGTTTTTTTGTTCTCTATGATGTGTATTTTAAGCGAAAGTAATAAATAATGCTTGGATGTAGGGTTATAGACAACGATCAAATGAAAGACCGAATGACATACCTTTGTCGATGAGTGAATACATTAACTTTTAATCATAGAATTTAGATTGAAATTTTGCGGGTTAGTACAAAATTGTATTAGACTTAACATAAAATTAAAATAAATTGTATAACAATAACATAACAATCAACAATAAAGCAAAGTTAATACAAACATAATAAACCATGTAGAAATAAATAACATTAAATCATGCGTAACACAATAGAATCAATCCATCAACAAATAATCAAACATATTTAGGTACAAACTATATTAATAGTAGAGACATTAAACATGTTAACACACATCCTCTCTAGACATGCATTCTTGTACACACACTCTCATAGTCTCATTCCACTGCGGTATTGAGTATTGAGACTATACGGAGTATAATCTACTGTAATTCATCATTATAAAAAAGTCTCCTAAATTATAGCTTATATACACTATAGTAATTTGGCTGGAGAACATTTGTTATGATAGATCTTTGATTATAATATATTATTATTTAGATTTAAATAAACCTATATACAAATATAAATAAAGATATAGTATTCTGAAACTTAATCTGTATCCTTTAATATCTAACTTAAACCAAAACTTATCTTTTAATTTCTAACTTAATTTTTTTTTTTATATTTTTCTTTTTAACTTATTTTTTCTTTTATTTTATCAACTTATAACATAATTTATTAAACAAAAGTTGTAGCCACTAATATCGCTCCAAAAGTTCCTCTTTTAAGTATATATATTGATGCAAAAAACTCTCATTGCAATTGCTCTAAGGAATGAGTAGTAATTATAGCATTAAATTAAATTTGATAATAAAGAGTAGTAATTATAGCATTAAATCTGATAACATATTTATGGCATATTACCTTACTAATCACGTCCAATTAAGATAAAATGTGTTCTAATTATAGCATTAACTAGGTTTGATGCACGGCTACGCCCGGGCTACCTTTGTTACCATTTAAATTTATTTTCTATGAAATATGATTTGCTATATTTGGTTAACACATATTTACAATTTATATCTTGAAAATATGATGAGATGTAAAATTAATCAACAAATTATAAGACACGTTCGCCACTCCTGCTGTTAATATTATTACTTTCACTACATCCCCTGTTAAGACTATTACGTTCACTACATCTTCGGTTACTGTTGTTTCTTTAACTACTCCTGCTATTTTTATGGTTAATCCGTTAGTTTTGTCAAACTCATATATTTGAGTAAATCAATATTTTCCTAAAATCGAGTTGTTAGTTAAATTTTCATACTTTCTCTGTTGTTTTTATTGTTTCTTCCATTACCTGTGTTGTGACTACTATTACTTTCACTTCCCCCGCCGTCATTATTTTTTCTTTCACTGCTCCCGCATTTATTATTGTTAATTTCATTACTCCCGTTGCTGATAGTATGACTTTCACTACTCTTGTTGCTACTATTGTTGCTTTTACTACTAAAATTGGTGGTTACTATCATATTAGTTGATTATCTAGTTGTATTAGAGTTATATATTTAAATAAATCTGAAATATTAGATTAAAATATTATTTACTATTTAAATTACAAACCTAATGAATTATGAAATATTATATTTTTCGTAAATCTATAATGATTTATTTACCTTTTAATAGTTTTCAAAATATAACATACTTTTATATTTGTGTATGTTAAATAATTGACATCTTTATACAAATTAATAACATAAGTAGGGCTTATTTAAGGAAACTCGTCATATTCTGGTGTTCTTTGAATTTATAATTCAACCAAAACTATATAATATTTACATAGAAGTCCCTGTTCGGGTCCATCACATAGCCCTATCGATTAACAACTATATAATATAATTAATTTGTATAGATTTATTTAATTACATTGGAATCCCTTGGTTTCTCGGAATATATATATATATATATATATATATATATATATATATATATATATATATATATATATATATATATATATATATATATATATATCGTATTGATTGATGCACAAGTTTTTTTTAAAAAAAAAAAAAGTAATTATGCACAGGATTTTTTTGAACCTCGCCCGGGCCTGGCCTATGGCCATTGAGCCAATGCTAGCTTCGCCTCTGACTTTGTATAAAGTTTTTTATTAATCCTTCGAGCAATAAGCATATATTAATGTTCAGTAACTCTCCTATAAGACCGTCATATAGCATAGAACGGGCCCAATAAGAGAATTAGCCCACATCAAAGAATGACAATTAAAAACAAAACAAGAAGTGAAATCCAGAATAGTCTAGAACTCAACTACCTTCACTCGTTGCTTCATCAAATCCCACCAATCTCATCGCCGTCGACCCATCCCACCACCTCCTTAGTCCCGGCACCATCACGGCATCACCCCTATAATCACCAAAACTATTCCATCTTTCCAACCATTAAGTTCGCCCTTTTTCCAATATTTTGTAATGTCGACGGCAACGATTCAACCTTTCGCTCAATAGCTAGGTTGGGAAGGTCACAACTATGGAGATGCCTCCACCGAGCCACGGTGATAACGATTACCACCAGCCAGGTTCGAAATCTAAGAGGTTTAGCTTGATTACTTATGTATATATGTTGAAAATTATTGAGTTTTCAAGTTAAATATTTATGGGTTTTTTTTATTTGAACCCAATTACTCCACATAAGCTTTTGATTTACTCTATTTCAACTTAAATGTTGTGGGTTGTAGATTTTAAAATCAAACTTCAATACTTATGAAATTTTAACTAATTGGTTTTAATTTGAATACTCTTATTTTTATATTGACAACTTTGAATTTTATGTGAAAAAATCATGTACTTTAAAATTTTTACTACATAATTAACACATACTCTTTACGAATTCATAAACCATCTAAATTTTTTAACTTCATAACTCTTTATTTTAGCTTAAAAACTACTGTATATAACTGCTATCTCGTTTCTTTTTCTTTTTTTTTTTTACAATTTAGAATATTGCTGCTTAATTTTATCGTCTAAATATAACAACTAACAATTTTAGTTTGAAAACCGAATCTTTTAAATAAGAAGTTCACGGCTTTGATATGAATATTTATTTGTGTGAAGATTTTACGCGAAGAAGGAAATCGGCATCCAAGGCTCGACATTGAGATAGTAATGCACTCCATAGTATCAATGGCGGGGATGGCGTAATCGAGGGCAAACACACAAGAGGTTGAAAGAAGTTAATAGCAGAGTATAGACGTGGATGGAGTTGGTTTCTTTAATATTCATATGATTTTTTGTTTTGTATTGGGCTTTTTGTATATGGGCTGGTCTTATACTAAGAGACCGCCTTATACAACAATTTGTGATTAATGTTTCAGTGATTAAGAGAATGATACATTGATTTGAGGTCTAAGTAGAGTTGGCAATGGGCCCGGCCCAAGCACGGATATTGGGTTGGCCGTGTCGTGTCGTGTCTGGCCCACTATCCCCAACCCCCACCGCGCCCGCTCTTAGCACGCCCAGTTTCGTTCTCGGGCCGTGCCTGGCCCATGGGCTGTTCGTGCCTAGGACTTGGGCCAGCCCATGTGCCTTAAGTTTATTTATTTTTTATTTTTTTTTAAAAGAAATTGTTTTATAATTGTTACTCCCTCCTATTCACCATTTTGTTCCCCTTTGTTGTGGGCACAAGGATTTAGGAGGGGAAATAAAGTATGAATTGTGAGTTGGGTGGGGTTTGGTGATAGGAAAGAGGAATGAATAATTAGGAATTAAATAAGGAATTGCGAGTTTGATGGGGTTTGGTGATAGGAGAGAGGGATGAATAATTAGGAATTAAATAAGGAATTGTGAGTTGGGCGAGGTTTTGTGATAGGAGAGAGGAATGAATAAAATAATGGTAAAAGTTTCCAAAAAAGAAAAGGGAAAGAAAACCTGAATAATCCGTTTAAGGAAATAGGGAAGAAAATGGTGAATAGGAGGCAGTATATTTTTAGTACATTTTGCTTAATAAATGATGAATTGCTATATAATTGTTTTATAATTGCTATATTTTTGGTACTTTTTGTATTATAATTGTTATATTTTTAGTAATTTCGTGCCAATTCCCGGGCCATGTCGTGTTAGGCCCGCCGTGCCTGATTCGTGCCGAACCCACTCGTGCTTGGCCCGTGCCGTGCCTGGGCATGGATATTTGAATAAAATCATGTCGGATCCTGCCTCAAGCACGATCGTGCCGGGTCCGTGCCGCCTCAAAGAACTCGACGTGTCGTGCCTTCCCCGGAGCCGTGCCCCCGCCCGCCCACGACCCGAATTACCAACTCTAGGTCTAAGGTTCATACGATGTTAGTAAGGAAGATGAGCTACAGTTAGTCTCCTTCAGAACACAGTTAAAACGGGTTAACTATTACATTATTTAGATAGATGAGACAAAATTTTGTTATATCCTAAATATAATTCTTTTGTCCTCATCTATGCAAGTCGTTAATACTTAACTCGTTTTAAGGGTAAGATTCAAGACTTTGGTAAGTCTTAAGATAAAACTCACTCAAGACTACCAATAATCTACCAAAGTCTTAACAGAGTCTTAAGTTGAGTCTTGGAAATCCAAGACTCCAAACTCAACTTAAGACTTTGGGTGAGTCTTGCCCTGCTTTCAAAGGAAATTATGCAATGAGTGGATCCCATGTGTTATTTTTTTTATAAGTTTGTAAAAAAAAGTGAGATGAAAAAGTAGGGTTTGAGGTGAGTCTGACTGATAATGTATGGAGTCTGAACAATAAAGAAATAATAAAAGTTAGTGAAAAGCTGATGTGACAGAGTCTTAAAACTTTGTGAGCCTTACCAATAATCTTATCCTAACTATAAAACGGATATCTCCGACTTAAACGAGAATTTGTGGATGAGCTAAAACTCATAATCACAATTAGGGGTGTTCATCGGTCCGGGATCGGACTGGACCGGACCAAACGTAGTAGACCAAAGACCAAATAAGGGTAAAATGGTGGACCGCGGACCGGACCATAGTTATAATGGTCCGGTCCGGTCCGGACCATAAAAATATATGGACCAGACCGGACCATATGGACCAAATAATATATTTTTTGTTACCTTATTATTTCGACGATTACTTTAATTTATATTAATAACCTAGATTTTTTTTGTTCGAGTAGTAGAATATGTCAGTAATATATTACGAAGTAATATTATGAGATTAGGATAAATATTTGTATATCATACAATTTCAAAGATATTCCTTACAAAAGTTTGGTCCACGGTCCGGTCCGCGGTCCGTTCGGTTTGGTCCAGGACTGGACCGAAGACCAAACTTATGTAAATAAGTGGACCGTGGACCGGACCAAATTAAATATGGTCCGGACCAAATTGCGCGGTCCGGTCCGGTCTTTGATCCGGACCATCAAATGAACACCCTTAATCACAATACAATGTTTTAACCAAAAATGTTGATATAAGAAATCGAGAGAGAAGCCTTACACCAAAAATGTCGCTATAAGAAATTGAGAGAGAAGCCTTTCATTTACAAGTATGAAACTTCTACTAACTTTAGCCACAATTACGAATTGTTTATGGTATATACGTTTTTTTTTGCAGCGGTAAAGAAAGATATTTTATATTCTCATAGCGCTTTTAGCTAAGCTATGAACACTCTTATTAAGATTTTTATTAATAAAACTGAAAAATAAACAGGAAATGGACAAGAAGGAAAAAATCACTACCTCTCTCTAAAAATTTTAGAGGGAGAAAGTTAGATAGTTCTCCCAAAGTAAGATCCCAGAAAATGAAATATGGGTGTTGAATTCCTTTCTTAGCCTTTTTCTCCATCTAGTCTTCATCTTCTTCTTTAGAAATTTCTTGAACCATTTTTCTTGATTTCTACCTCCTCTAAGATTTGACTCTATTAGCTCTGCATTTTAGCCTAGGAGAGCTTTCTTGAGTCATATATCTTAAGAATAAAGGTTTAAATCAAGAATCTTAATAGAAATTTTATTGAGTTTTATTATCATATACTTTGTATTGATTATAGCAAAACCACTTATCTTGTTCTTTTACACAGTGGTAGTGGAAATATTAGCTGTTAATTGATTTCCCATGAAGAATAAAGAGCTGATCTGGCTGCCTTGATCTTGCTTCCATGACATTAGTGGGAGCTTTGTTAAAAGACAGGGACAATTAGTCTTTTTGGCAAGTTAATGTTGACCTTGGATGTTTTGGTTTGTTTTCTCCGGTGTTCTTACAGTTGGTTTTTTGTTGTTTTTCTTCCTTTACCGCATTCAGGTGTTGAAGATTTTACTCTTTTCTTTGAGATTCTTCTCTTTGCCCTCTTTTTTCTTGATCTTATTATGAATTTGTTGGTATATTGTGATGAATCTGGCCAGTCAACCGTCCATGTCAGCAAATAAAGTCAACAAGTTGTTAGAGAGTTTGTTACAAATATACTTAGGCTGTTAATAAGTAGGTTGACAAATATAAATAGAAATCAACCCTCACTTTATCATTCATTCAGAAATAATTCATTTCATTTTAGCTCTCTAAACTCTCTGTAATTCTTGTTGTAATCTTGTAGTTGTTAAATCTTGTAGTTGTTACATTTTGTAATCAATCTTTCAAGATTAATCTAATCAGTTGATCTTCATCCGAATTCTTTCTCAAACCCTAGAATTCCTATGATTGATCTGCCTAGTGTAATCTTTTCTTCCGGATTAATTCCCTGAGAATCGTTACATCTGGTACCAGAGACTCTTTCCTGGACTCTGAATATCGTCTGCCATTACAAGATTGCTGTGAAGCTTCCGCCATTGTTACGATTAACCGAAGCTTGCAAACATCCGCCATTGGAGTCTAATTCGAAGCTGGCGAAACTCACAATTGTTCAATTACGAGCACAAATGGAGGACTGCATGCAAGTAATCGAGGATTCAATGGGGTTACTGAAGGAGCAGAATCAGCGGATTGAAACATTGCTTCAGGGGCTCCAGAATAATCGAATTCATGACGAACCAGTACATCGGGAAGGTATACATCAACCACACCCTCGCAATTTTGGTTTTAACCCTAAAATTGAATTTCCCCAATTTGATGGTAGTAATGCTAGGTTATGGGTAAAGAAATGCAATAGATACTTTGAATTGTGTAACATTCCCAACAATCAAAAGACAGATTTAGCTTCTTTGTATGTATGTGGTAAGGCTGAATCTTGGGTACATAGTTACATGGTAGTTAGGGGAAATGTGGATTGGGATGATTTTGCTATGTATTTGTGTGTTAGATTCAAAAAAGCAATTGATAGTAATGTTGTTGAGGAATTTAACAAATTGTCTCAAGTTGGATCTTTAGAAGATTATCTTGATGCTTTTGAGCACCTTCAGGGATTAATGTTGCAAAGAAATAGGTTGTTGCCTAATCAGTATTTTTTGGATAGTTTTGTGGGAGGATTGAAGCCTACAATTAAATCTTTTGTTAAGGCATTCAAACCAATTTCTCTAAGTGAGGCAGTAGAGTATGCCAGACTTCAAGAAGAAACACTTGCTGCCACCAAATCTGCTAGTAAGCCAATTCTTGAGAAACCACCACAAATGAGATCAAATTATACACCTTTTCAATCTTATAATAAATCCCACACTTCAACAAATTTAAATATGAACACAAAAACACACCTACAATCTCACGTAATACAAATACTGCTCCTTATAAACCATATACTAGAAATAGACCACCCCTTCCTATAGATGTTGAGGAGAGAAGGAGGAAAAAATCTGTGTTTTTATTGTGATGAACAATTTACACCTGGTCATAAGTGTAAGAGGCAAATGTATAAGATTCAGATTGTTCCCATAGATAGTGAGGAGGAGGAAAATGTCTGGTGTGATGAGAGTTTGATGGAAATTGAGGAAAATGAGCCACAAGAGGTAGGAGAGATTTTAGATGAGCAGCCATTGATATCCCTTAATGCTATCTCTGGAAGTAACTCATTTTAAACCATGAGAGTTACAGGGAAGGTGAGAGCTCATCCAGTACATATCTTAGTGGATTCAGGAAGTACACACAACTTCCTAGATGAGGCAGTGGCAAGGAAGTTAGGATGAGCTCATCCAGGCCATACTATGTTTCAAGTTGTTAAAAAATTGAAGTTGTTAAAGCAACCTCTGAAGGCTCTGAATGCTGCCAGCTATGCCAATATTGAGACTGCTACCAATGTGGCTCTGATCCACCTCCATGATATTTAGTCAAAGCTACAGTTGGTCCCTTCCAATGTGCTGTTACAACAAAATGAAAGGGTGGCTACAGAAGCTTATAGAGAGTTGGACAAAGCTAGGGTGAGTTTCCTTAGCCAAAAAGTTAAGACTCAATGGTGTAGTGAGGGGGATGAGAATACTAGCTATTTTCATAGTACTCTGAAAGCTATGCGTTTGCAGAATAGAGTTTTCTATATTCTGGACAGACATGGTGTGCTGCAAGATACTAATGCTGGTATTGAGGCAGCTTTTGAGGATTACTACAAGAATCTTTTAGGGACCAGTAAGTGGGTTGGCAACGTTCATATCCCAACTGTGAGACAAGGTGTGACTGTTTCTGAGACACAGGCTGCTGAGTTAATCAGGGATGTAACTGATTCTGAAATATATGAAGCACTGGTTTCTATTCCTCCCAACAAATCTCCAGGACCTGATGGTTATACTTCCCAGTTTTATAAAGATGCTTATTCAATTGTTGGTAAGGATGTCATTCAGGTTGTCAAGGAGTTTTTTACTACTGGTAAGCTTCTGAAACAAGTGAATTCTACCACTTTGACATTGATTCCAAAAAAAGATAGACCTCTGAGTGTGTCTGACTTCAGGCCTATTGCCTGTTGTAACGTCCTTTATAAGATCATTTCCAAAATTATTTGTAATAGAATGGTCAATCTCCTACCTGAGATCATTAGTGCCAATCAGAGTGCTTTTATCAAAGGAAGGGAGATTGTTGATAATATCTTAATATGTCAAGATTTAGTGCAGCTCTACAATAGGAATTCCTGCTCTCCTAGGTGTATCATGAAGATAGACCTTAAAAAAGCCTATGATTCCATAGAATGGCAATTCATTGAGCAGATGCTATTGGCCCTAAAATTTCCTGATAAGCTGGTGCAATGGATTATGAGGTGTGTTTCTTCTCCCTGGTTTACACTATCACTTAATGGGTCCACCTTTGGGTATTTTCAAGGGAAGCATGGTATTAGACAGGGTGATCCCTTGTCACCCTTGATTTTTACCATTTGTATGGAGTACTTGAGTAGGGTGTTAAGTGTGGTTACTGAGCAACTGGAGTTTAATTATCATTCCCTCTGCGTGTGCTTTGCATATGACCTTCTTATGTTCTGTAGGGGAGATAGGGTCTCTATTAAAGTTTTATTGAGAGCCTTTGCAATGTTCTCCTTTGTTTCTGGGCTTGAAATGAATTGTGAAAAATCTGAAATTTATTTCAATGGCATAAATCAAGGTGAGATGGATTATATTCTAAGTATTTCTGGGTTCAAGGAGGGGAGTTTTCCTTTTAAGTACCTAGGGATTCCAGTATCCTATAAACGTATGGCAATTGGTGATTGTACTAGACTTGTTGAGAAAGTGGTTAGCAAACTCAGGAGCTGGGGGGAAAAAGAAGCTCAACTACTCTGGGAGACTTGTATTGATTCAAGCTGTTTTATCTCAACTCCATGTATACTGGGCTCGAATTTTTGTGATCCCTGTTACAGTTCTTGATAGGATCACTGCAATTTGCAGGAATTACCTCTGGAGTAGTAGTGATCAGTATGGGAGAGCTCCTTCTGTGGCTTGGGATTCATTATGTATTGAGAAAAAATTTGGGGGGCTTGGCATTGTGAATTGCAGACTATGGAATCAAGATTTAATTGGTAAATATACCTGGTGGCTTGCTTGTAAAAGTGACCACTTGTGGATTAAGTGGGTGGATCATGTGTATATGAAAGGTAGGAATTGGCAAGACTATGCTCCTTCATTACAATCTAGTTGGACTTGGAGGAAGATATGTGCTGTTAAGGACATATTTAAACCTGGTTATCATCTGAATCAGTGGTGTGATGGTAAGTATACTGTGGCTGCTGGATATAGATGGTTGCAAGGACCTCAGACTAAAGCACAATGGGCTCCTGTGGTATGGAATAGGCTTAATGTTCCCAAGCATTCCTTCATTGCTTGGCTGTTTGCTAAGGAAAGGTTGTTGACTAAGGACAGATTGAGGGAATTTGGACTACATATTGATGGGATCTGTGACCTTTGTGCATTGCATATAGAGGATCACAAGTACTTGTTCTACCAGTGTGCCTTCAGTATCAGGTGTTGGGCTATATTGAGGCAATGGCTGTGTGTCTCATTACCTCCCCAGGATATCCTTCACTGGTGTGTTAATTGGAGATGCAGATCATTGCTTAAAAAACACTTGGTTTTTGCTGCAGTGGTGGCTGTCTTGTACCAAATCTGGCGGGCTAGAAAACTCTGCAGAATTGATATGGTTGTTCATTCTCCTACTCAGGTGATAAAGGAAGTGAAATCTTCTGTTCAAGCACGTTTCCAAAGCAGAAAGTGGCCTTCTAAATATCAGACAACCTGGTTTTTTAAGGCAGTCTGATTTTTTTTATAGGAGTTTGTGTAGGTTTCATATATAGAGTGTAATTCAAAAATTGTTTGTATTGGTGGCACGTTTTATTATATTAATATATATATTCACATTCTACCAAAAAAAGGAAGTTAGGATGTAAGCTTGATAACACTTATCCATAGGAGGTAAGTGTGGCCAATGGAGATACTATTGTTACCACAAGAATGTGTAGGTAATTTAGGTGGCAACTTCATGGCGCGGAGTTTGTAGCAGATGTCATGATTGTTTCACTAGGGGGGTGTGAAATGGTTTTGGGGGTGGAATGGTTAGCTTCTTTAGGACCAGTGAGTTGGGACTTTGAGAAACTGAGGATGGAGTTTATGTATGAGAAGAAGAGGGTGATACTAAGGGGAATTAAAAGAGGGGAGTTACAGTGGATAGGTGGAGATAAAATCTTACAAAGCTGTAAAGGAGGTCAGCTATTTGCATTAAACCTCCAGTGTAAACCTGAGACAGGAGAGATAGAAAGTACACAGCACAAGACCCCTGATTGCATTAAAAGTGTGTTGCAAGAATTTGCTGATGTATTTGCTGAACCTGAGACTCTTCCTCCCCATAGAAGTCATGACCATCAGATACATCTTCTTCCAGGAACATCACCAATTAATGTCAGACCCTACAGGTACCCCATTATTCAGAAAAATGCTATTGAATAAATTACTAAGGAAATGTTGAGTAATGGAGTTGTGAGACCTAGTCAGAGTCCTTATTCTTCTCCTGTAGTTTTAGTAAAGAAAAAAGATGGATCTTGGAGATTGTGTGTAGATTATAGAGAGTTAAACAAACACACCATAAAAGACAAATTTCATATCCCTGTAATTGATGAGCTTCTAGATGAGTTGCATGAGTCTGCTGTTTTTTCAAAAATAGACTTGAGAGCAGGGTATTGGCAGATCAGAATGCAAAACGAGGATGTACAAAAGACAGCTTTTAGAACACATGAAGGACACTATGAGTTCTTAGTAATGCCTTTTGGTCTTACTAATGCACCCTCCACTTTTCAGAGTCTGATGAACTCTATTTTCAAAGCCTACTTGAGGAAATTCATGAAGGGAAATATCCGTAAAATTCCCTTAAATTTTAGGACTATAACGTATCTTTAACATGTGATTATTGTCATAAACGAAAAACAAGAGAAAAACGATAAGAGAATAGAATCAACCTCGAGTCCTTTGTGAATTCGGTCTAAGAACAGAAATCAAAGTAGATTTCCTCCTAATCGTTGCACCCAAGACCGTCTGAGACTATGCCCCTTGTGCTAGAAAGTACTCTCTAATTGCCTTGCAATATTGAGAGAGTTTTTGTGAGGTTTTCGATGAGAGATCTAGAATTTCAGAGAAAATTGCCCCGAAACCCTAATTTTTGTGCAAATGAAATGCATTAGGTCAAAAGGAGAGAAGCCCTCTCCTTTTGTTCATGTGGTTCGGCCGTGGGTTTCAAATGGTAGAGAGTGGGCTTTCACTTTCTCCTTATTTTTAACTCGTGGTCCGACTCGAAAATGCTAAAATGTATATGACGGGATTTTATTATAAATCGTCATCGGTTATCGGTTATTAAAATATCGACTAGTAACATGGATTAGTCGACATATTAATACTTGTCCGACAAAGACAATATTGTATAATTAATTCAATATACATCAATTAAATATAATCGTTTATATTCAATTTACGAATTAACCGCTTAATTCGTCTTAGCCATTATTATTTAATCCGTATTAAATAATTATCTCAACATCGCGTTTGACTAAATATAATGTTTGTTCAGTTCACTTTGTGGTGTTCAAAATTGTCGTACAAATCCACATGAAAAACAAAATATATAAATATCAAAACGATGATGTCGTATAGAGTATAAAAGAGAATGAATCTAATCCATAAAAGAGTACTACAACTCAGGAACACGTTTAATTCTCATGGAATTAACATGCCCTTCATGCTTATCTTGTCGTAATGGTTTAGTGAGAGGATCTGCTATATTATCATCTGTAGCAATTTTTTCTATCACTACCTCCTTTTGCTCCACGTAATCTCGGATTAGATGAGCTTTCCGTTGTACATGCCTAGACTTGTTGCTAGACTTAGGCTCCTTAGCTTGGAAGATGGCACCTCTATTGTCGCAATAGATGGTGATCGGGTCATTCGAACTAGGCACTACAGATAGTCCTTGTAAGAATTGACGCATCCATATCGCTTCCTTTGCGCCTTCGTACGCGGCATAGTACTCGGACTCAGTCGTAGAATCTGCTGTAACACTTTGTTTGGAACTCTTCCAGCTGACTGCAGCGCCATTAAGAGTAAAAACGAATCCAGACTGAGATTTCGAGTCATCTCGATCCGTTTAGAAGCTAGCATCTGCGTAACCGGTTGCGCATAGCTTTTGTTGGCCTCCATAAGTCAATGCCCAATCTTTAGTCCTCCGTAGGTACTTAAGAATGTTCTTGACAGCCATCCAATGTGATTCACCTGGATGCTGTTGGAATCGACTCGTCATACTCAATGCATATGCCACGTCCGGACGTGTGCATATCATGGCATACATGATTGATCCTATTGCCGAGGCATAAGGAATCCGTGTCATGCGCTCTTTCTCTTTCGGTGTCTCTGGTGCCTGAGACTTGCTCAAATGCACCCCTGGAGCCATAGGAAGAAACCCCTTTTTGGAGTTAGTCATGCTGAATCTCTCTAGTATCTTGTCTATATAAGACTCCTGACTGAGAGATAACATCCGACGTGATCTATCTCGATAGATACGGATGCCCAAAATTCTTTGTGCCTCACCCAAATCTTTCATCTGGAAATGGTTCTTCAACCATACTTTATCGAAGTTAAGAGAGGTATGTCATTCCCAATCAGGAGTATGTCATCAACATACAATATTAGGAAGACAATCTTGCTCCCACTCGACTTGATATATAGACATGGTTCCTCGACCGATCGAGTAAATCCATTTTCTTTTATCACTTGGTCGAAACGATGATTCCAACTCCTAGAAGCTTGCTTAAGTCCATAAATGGAACGCTTAAGCTTGCACACTTTCTTAGGATGTTCAGGATCGATGACACCTTCGGGTTGTACCATGTACAACTCTTCCTCCAAATAACCGTTTAAGAAGGCGGTTTTCACATCCATCTGCCAAATTTCATAGTCATGAAAAGCGGCAATCGCTAAGATAATCCGAATGGAACGCAAAGATGACTAAGGGTGCAAAAATTTCATCGTAGTGCAAACCTGGCACTTGGGTGAAACCTTTAGCAACTAGTCGTGCTTTATAGATATCTTGTTGACCTTCCACAGAATGCTTTATATTGTAAAGCCATTTGCATTGAAGGGGACGAACCTTAGCAGGTAAGTCAACAAGATCCCATACGTTGTTCTCATACATAGAGTCCATCTCGGATTGCATGGCCTCAAGCCATAGCTTTGAGTCGGAACTAGTCATGGCACCTTTATAGGTTGCGGGTTCACTACTCGTTAAGAGTAGAATGTCATCTATGTCATGTTCCTCGACCATACCAAAGTATCTGTCCGGAGGAATAGAGACTCTTCCCGACCTCCTAGGTTCCTCAGGAATATTAACCGCAGCCGGGATTGAAGGAACTGGTTCCTCCAATGGTTGCTCGGTATTTGGTTCTGGAATCTCCGACAGCTCGAAGGTTCTATTACTCTTCGCATTCTCGAGAAATTCCTTCTCTAAGAATGTCGCACTAGCCGCAACAAATACACGTTGTTCGGTTGGCGAATAAAAGTAATGACCAAGTGTTCCTTTAGGATAACCTATACAGTATGTCTTGACCGATCGCGGGCCGAGCTTATCCTCGTGTCTCCACTTGACATAAGCCTCGCAGCCCCAAACCCGTATAAAGGACAAGTTAGGGACCGTTCCCTTCCATAGTTCATATGGAGTCTTGTCAACAGCTTTAGACGGACTTCGGTTAAGTATTAGATCAGCTGACAGAAGAGCATAACCCTACAATGAATCAGGCAACACGGTGTGACTCATCATGGATCGAACCATATCAAGTAGTGTTCGATTTCTCCGTTCGGACACACTGTAATACCCGCCCTTTTAGGGACCCTTTGACCGATGTTGACCGACCTTGGGAGTGGAAGTAGTCTTAGGAAAGTGTGCCAAAACTTGTTTGGGCTGCGTGTTGAGCGTGGTACTCGATAGAGTAGAGGCTACTCGATCGAGTAGCTAGGGTACTCGATCGAGTAGGGGGCCACTCGATCGAGTAGGTTGGGTACTCGATCGAGTACCGCGTTTTCAGCGAGGGTTATATATCGCGTTTTGTTAAATCCGCAAACCACTTCCGCCACTTTCTTCCTATCCTTCAGTCGCCCCTTTCCCTTCCCTTCACCTCAAAACCTCCATGGATGCCTTTTGAAGATTCTTGAGCCTTAGGAGAGCGTCTCTTGAGTCGGGTAGCGGTCTTTTGCTGAGTTTTCCCCTAATAGGTATGTCATATTCATCATCCGTGCCTTTGTTTCTATAGTTAGGGTTTTGCTTGTAGTAATAGATATTTGCATGATGGTAATAGGCTTTGCTTGTGCGCTGGATACTTTGTTTGTCGGCATGGATTGGTTGCGGATGCGTAAAGGTAGGTTCGCCTACTCAGTTTCTGTAGATGGTCTAGTGTGTCGAATATTGTGGCTGTGTTGTGTTTGGTTGTCTGCTATAATTGTTGTATCGTGATGGTTGTGGTTGTTGTTGATGTTCTCGGGATGCGTTCTCGGCTGAGTGGGGTCACTTGCGGGAGTGGCTTCACGCCCTAGTTTCGCCCTTCGTGGAACCCGCCACGGAAGGGGATGTGCACATTAATGGGACAGGGTTATCGCTCGTATGATGAGCGGGGCTTAGGTGGGAACGGCTGCGGTCCCCCACTGGCAGGGCTGGTCCAGTGGACAGTCAGTGACAGGTTTGGTTGGATTATTGTGATTATGGTTGGGACTGTTGTCATTGTTCGTATTGTTGATTGTAGTTGCCGTTGTCTTGTCTTATCTCAGTACTGACCTTGTTTGGTTGTTTGTTTGTTATGTGTCTGCCGTGATCCCTTATGGTGAGCAGTCGGTCTTAGCAGTGTTGATGTTGTGGATAGCCGAGTCCGGGCGGGATGAGTCCTCACGAGATATGACGGTCATAGCGAGTAGTCTTTGAGTTGTACCTTGTATTGTATTTTGGTTTGAATCACTTGTAATAAAGCTTAATAGTTCTTTTATTGACGTTTGATAACTACTTTCCTCGGGTAGCCGAGATGGTAACGCCCTTATATGCTAAGGAAGGCCTAGTTAAGGCTCCTCTGGATATGGGGGTGTTACAAAGTGGTATCAGAGAGACGATTTTGGAACCTGTAACAAATGAACATAATGAACGTAGAGAGTCTAATAAAATGAACCTGGTGTATGTGTAATGGGAGCCCCGGCTGATGCTAGATTTTGGGTGAGTAGGCGCCCTCATTTCAAAATTTTGGCCTCATGACACTTAAGCCAGTCACATGGGATGGGAATGTGGAGTCCGTGAGTCTATGTGTGTTATGTATGTTAATTGTGCCGGAGCTACCTCCGGTTAAGTTTTGTTGGAATTAATAGAGGTGTGATAGTAATGTTTGGGCCGAGTATGGTAATTATTGATAAGATTATTGAAGCTCGTTGGATGAGTAGTGAGCTTATATGATGGTTATGAGATATGCGACGAAAATTTATGTAGCTCACATGATGGTAATTATAGTATAGTGAGTTATAATTCGAGATATAGCGTATGGTAATGCGTTGTTGCCTTATAGGATGGTCGAAATTTTTCCGCTGCGTAATATTTGATTCATGCAAGGTGAATTGCGTATGATAGAATGTAGGACATGATCGAATGAGTTGTTTAAAAGTATGCATTATGCGAGAGGTGATAGATTCATTTATTATGAAAATTATGCAATTACATGACAAATGAAAGAATGAACGAATGGTAAGTTAAAAGTTTCAATTTAGTAGTAATATATAAAGTAAGCTTAAATTTAATACGATGACGTGATTATGTTTACGGAAGGTTCGGTAACAGGTAAACCGAGTAGGGTAATGGGTGTAGTGTACGTAGGATAAGCTTCATTTGTTTGGCAATATGGTAGACCTTGTTAATAATAGTAATACGTGAATGAATTTGATAATGAGTGCCGAATTCCGAACTTAGTTGGAATCGACACGCGGTGTTGTTTTTGCAGGAACCTTCAAGTTACTTCGTACTTATGATCGAGTACTTAACTATACTTGACCGAGTGCGAGTGCTTACTTGACCGAGTAGACCTCACTCGATCTAGTTAGGGGGCGATAACGTCGGGATTTGGAAAATTTCCTGCAGACACTCGACGATTTAGCCCCTACTCGATCGAGTAGGGTGGTACTCGATCGAGTACCCCGGCACTCGATCGAGTAGGTTATTGTCATGCGAGAATTCCTACGGGTTTTCTTAAAACCCTCCATCTTTCTATTTCTTCTCCTTATTCCTCTATATTTCGACACACCCATCCTAAATCACTCTCAATCCCTTATTCCCTCTCAAATCCTCTCTTTCTCTTGGGTTAGTAGTGATTCTTGGGGTTGATTTTTCTTGTTTAATTCGTTTCTTTACCTTACTAATCAATCAAGGTATGTTATTATTCTTAATTTATGTGATTTGTTACTTTGAATGTGTTAAAATAGTGTAATAATCTGAAATTTTCGATTATAATGATCAATTTGGTGCTTTTAATTGTTGAAACATGACTCACATGCCTTCTTTCCATGTTTGTTGGTGATTAATTGCTGTAAATTAGATTAGAAATTGCAAAATTGAACCCGAAATTTCTAGGGTTTCCAAAATTGAAATCGATTTTTGGTTGTTTTACAATGATTACATGGAAGAATTGAGCCTTAAGTATTGTTTATATCATGTTGGGGGATAGATTTTTGGTGATTTTACCTTAGAAAGTTGCCTTAAAACTCCGTCTTAAAAGTGCCTTAAGTGGAAATTCGTGATTTATAATTGAAGAATTGAGGTTGTAATTGACGTATAAGCATGAGTTGAACTTCATTATGCTAATAGAATCGATGAGTGATGAATATATGCCCAAATTTTCACAGCTGTAAAGACCGTCTGCAAATTTTAGTTGAGTTGTTGAACATAACATGAAAGTGATGATGATATGCCATAAATTATTCTTTCTCTTGAAGTAGTAACATGAAATTAGCAATGTAAATGGAACGACTGATGTGACCATAATTGGCGCATATTTAGCCCCCGAATTACCATTGTTTCCATGCTTTTTAGTGCCTATTTGGGTCATTTCTTATCTTTAGTTCTTTGTTTTGCATATTCTTTGAGATTTTGATCCCTTGGTAGGAAAGGAGTAAGAATCTTGCATTTTCATGGCAAAACGAGGCTAAATTGATTGTATTCAATGACCAAGCATCAAGAAGAGACAAGACTAGAAGGCCTTTGTACATATCATAGTAGAAGAGCAATGTTGAGAAAAGGATCCTTGCGTCCCCGAGGAAATCCCCAAGGAATTTATGAAGAAAAGGGAAGAAAAGAAGAAGAATTGACGCTGAACTACAATCCGAACGGATTGTACCAAATCCGCCCGTCCGTCCAGCCCAATCCGAGCGTCCCCACCTGAATCCGCTCGGATTCCCCAAAGACAATCCGAGCGTCCCTCTCTTGAATCCGCTCGGATTCCTCAGCCCAGATCCGGCCGTCCCGACTCCAATCCGCACGGATTTCAGTACAGCACGATTTTCATTCTTCAAGCTACGAAAAGAGAAGCCCTTCTCTCAGAAAATACCGGATTCTCCTTGCTCAACTTAAAAAGTGTAATTACTAGTTTAGCCCTTAGTTAACCCTAATGCATCCTCCCTAATTTTCACTATAAATACCCCATTAGGCTAATTAGAGGAGCATGTTCTTCTTATCAATAATTAGTGTAGTTAATATCAATCAAATCTCTCTTCAATATTGTAATCAAGTATTAATCAAGTATTAATCAAGTTTTAATCCAAGTTTTAGTTCTTTAATCTCTCTCTTGTTCTTCCTTTATTTTGGGTAATTGAAGATTATTTGGGTTATTATTGGGAGATTGACAACCTCTCAATCTAGGATTCAAGTACTTCTATTATTCTTGCTTTATTATTGGAATCATTAGTAGGTATAATCTCTTAATCCCTTTTTAATTATTGTTAATTACTTTCATTTATTCATCATGTTTCATTATGTTAGTATGATTGACAACCTTTCTAGCATGATCAATATGATAATGAGTGAGTAGTCTCTTAGCTAGGGTTTAATGGGTGATTAGGGGAAACCATCATGGGGAATGATTCATGCTTAAATCAATATGCTTTCATATCTTATTTACTTGCTTGTTTTGATCTTAATACATGCACATGTTATATTTGATGAAATGCTAAGCCTATGAATCCTTGCATTTACTATCATCTTCTATCCTTTCAACTTGACTTGTAAGACATAACCCAACTCGAGTCTTGTTAGACCATGCATGTGTTGAGTAGGAAAGATTAAGTCGACTTGTAGGTGTTGTACAATCTAATCGATTCGGCTCCGGGACCCAAACTTTCCTAGGATTGTAAGATATAACCCAATCCATCACAACAATAATTGCTTGCTTATAATTTGAGAACATGTTTGTATGATCATATCCCATGATTCCCCTATGAACCCATGACACCCTAGTGCCTTTAATCAATTATTTACACCCCTTTTTATTCATCTTGCTTGTTTATTTTCATTGTTATTCTAGTTTAGTGACCTTCTACATCAATCCAATTTGTGACACCCTTAGACACTACTAGTTACAATAGAATTCTCATTTCAATACCCGTCCCTTGGGATCCGACCTTTACTTGCCTCTTTACTAATTGTAGAGTTATTTGTGGAGTATAAATTGTGTTTTGTATCGACCATTGACCAACGACCACATATGCTTAATTGTGAACACGAAATGGCCTCGATCAAAAATGGCGCCGTTGCCGGGGACGGTGTTTAATTGATTTAAGATTTCTTTTATTGTTATTAGTTGTGTCTTTTTCACCTTGGGGAAGTAAAACTCCTCAAGGTTTGTTCTAATTGTTTTCGAGTTGTTTGATATTTTGCATGTCTAGAAGGTTACAATGAGATTTGTTACCTTTTGACCGTGAAATCGAAAGAACCTTGACGAATAATAGGAGACTTGTTAGGAGGAATTTGGGAGGTGTTGGTGAAGTTGTTCAACCCACTAGTGAGTTTGTCAATCCTTTCGCAATAGAAGGAGAAGAAAACCCATTACACAATATCCCACAAAATCCACCTACAATGCCTAAATTCTCGTCACACTCTATACCCACCGAGGAGGATCTACCAAATGGTACTCCTACACCGCAACATCTCACCGGTAATTTTATTGCCAAGTCCGCCTTCATCCAACTAGTTGAGAGGAGCCAATTCAGGGGAATGCCTAGTGAGGACCCTCATTCTCATATGGAAACCTTTTGCGATTATTGTGATGCTATCTCTCAAACGGGCGTGACTCAAGACCAAATAAGATGGGTCTTATTTCCTTTTTCGTTAATCGGCACCGCAAAGCAATGGTTGAAGGGCCTTGATAAGGCCACCCTTGGAATAGATTCTTGGAAGAAGTTGGCTCTAGCTTTCTACAAAAATTCTACCCACCGGAAAAGACTAACATGCTAAGAGCTCAAATTACGGGTTTTAAGCAAAGGGATGAAGAATCTTTGTATGAAGCTTGGGAGCGGTTCAAAGGTATTTGTCGCTCATGTCCTCACCATGGACTTAGCGAATGGTTTTTAGTGCAACAATTTTGGAATGGTTTATATGAAGATTCAAGGAACATTCTCAATATGGGATCAAATGGAATGTTCACCGAAGTTGATGACAATCAAACATGGAACAAGATTGAGGAAATGGCGGTCCATAATTCACAATATAGTAGGCCTCGCAAGGCTACTAGAGGAGGAAAGTATGAAGTGGACTCCGTTACTCAATTGGGTACTCAACTTAGTGCTCACATTGACACAATCAACTTGAAGTTTGAACAAGCTATGGCTAGACTTGAGGAAAACTCAAAATCATCAAAGCATCATGTCAATGCCATGACGGCATCCTCATCAATCCTAAGTGGGATATGTGAGAATTGTGGAACTTTGGGTCATGACCCAAGTGAGTGTAGGGGAACAACCGAACAAGTTAATGCTTTCCAAGCTTACAAAAGTGGTACCCCTTATTCAAATTTTTACAATGAAAACACCAAGTTCCATCCAAATCTCTCATACAAAAGCCAAAATGTTCAAAACCCTCAAACAACATACACTCCACCACCCATGAGAAATCAAAATCAAAGACCCTTTTACAATCAAAACCAAGGTTACCAAAATCAAAATCCATACAATCACCAAAATGACCAAGGTTTTGATGTCCAAAAAGCGGTCCTCCAAATGCAAAAGAATCAACAAGAATTTTTCACTCAAATGCAAAAAGATAGCCAAGCAAAAGACACCACCATCAACAACATTCTAGCTCACACCAAGATGTTGGAAACACAATTGACTCAACTAGCATCTTCAAGCTCACAAAGACAAAAGGGGCAATTACCACCTCAAAGTAATCCCCCTAGACATGAAACGGTTAGTGCCATTCACTTGAGAAGTGGTACAAGATATGAAGTACCGAAGAAGCAAGTTGAGGATGAAGTTGTGAAAGCTAGTGAAAAGGAAGAAATTGTGCAAAGCCCCAAAGAAGGGGAATCATCAAAAGAAGAAAGTTCAAAGAAAAATGAAGACAAGGCCAAAGAGAAGGAGCCCATTGTGATTAGACTTCCTTTTCCAAGTCGTCAAGCCAAGCCCAAATTTGATGATCAACTTGGAAAATTCATGGAAATTGTGAAGAATTTAGAAGTCTCAATTCCTTTCACGGAATTAATCAATCACGTACCGGCCTATGCAAAGTACATGAAAGATATCCTCACAAAGAAGAAGTCGATCCGGAAACTTGAGACTATCGCCTTCACTAAGGTGAGTAGTGCAATACTTCAAGGGAGTTCACCTCCAAAGTTAAAGGATCCGGGAAGCTTCTCAATACCGTGTACCATTGGCGACACAACGATCAACAAAGCCTTATGTGATCTAGGGGCTAGTGTGAGTGTCATGCCATACTCGGTAAGTAAAAGGTTGGGAATGGGAGAGCTTAAATGCACCAATATCACTCTTCAAATGGCCGATAGATCGACGAAGACACCATTAGGGATATGGGAAGATGTCCCCGTGCGAATTGGGAAGTTTTTCATCCCGGTGGACTTTGTCATTGTTGATATGGAGGAAGATTCCAACATTCCAATCATCTTAGGAAGACCTTTCCTACACACCGCGGGTGCGGTGATTGATGTGAAACATGGAGAGCTCACTCTAGAAGTGGGAGATGAAAGCATAACTTTTAATCTTGACAAGACCATGAGAGCTCCTCGTTTGCATGAGCCATGTTTCATGATTGATCATTATAGCCGGAAAGATGAAAGGAAGAAATCGGAACTCCAATGGAGGAAGAAAATTGAAGATGCTCCATTCAAAGAGCAAGTGAATTGTGACAAGGAGAGCTTGCAAAGCTCATCAAAATCAACCAAGGAAGAAGAAGATGGCCTCATTGGCCAAGAGAAGAAATTGGGAGAGTTGTCTCCATCTAAGCAAGAGATTTTCAATGATCAACTCAATGAAGTTTGTGGTCTTTGGGACGACGAATTTGAAGGGATCTTTAATCCCTACATTGGGCATGCCATCGATCATGATCAACAACAAGGACCACGGTCTATTGAGGACCTCTACCATAACAATGAACAAGCTTTTGATTACTTTTTCAAGGTGTTGAGCAACATCAACAACACCTTGGACATGCCCCCTTGACATCTCATCAAGAATGAGAGTTTGGTGGAGTCCTCCCTAAACCACCACTTGTAAATATTTCTAACTCCCTAACTTACATTTCAATTTTTGTATTGCATTTTTGTCATTTTTGGGTTTTTATTTACTTTGATCAAAATAATTGTCATGAAAAGAGAGAAGTGAGGGAGGGACTAACGATTTCAATTGATATGTAGTGCTTTACCTTAGTGTGGGGATGGCAATTGCCTAGGCTATCCATGCGTTGGTAAGTGCCCCCACAATGAAGAACACAAGATTTGAAAGAAAGAAAGAAAGAATGATAAGGGATTGCGTTTGTGCACGGGTGGAGCTGAACACGTGTACAACAGAGCAGAATCCGAGCGGATTCTTGAGAATCCACCCGTCTGCAGCGAATCCGAGCGTCCTACTGAGAAGACGCCCGTCCTGGGCTGAGCTGAAATTGCAAATTTCTTGACTGTTGAAGAATCCGAGCGGATTACTGGAAAGACGCCCGTCTCACAGAATCCGTCCGTCTTTTATACAAGACGCCCGTCTTGCAAATTGAAGAAAACAAAGAAAAATCTCCGGACTGAAATCCGTCCGTCCCGCACAAAATCCGCCCGTCCTCAAAGAATCCGAGCGGATTCCCCAGAATCCGCCCGTCTCTAGGCGGGATTTTGAAAATTTTGAAGCTGCAGAATCCGCACGGATTGCGTCCAATCCGCACGGATTGTCCCTGCGTTTTGAAATTGTCGACTTCTTTATAACCCACCCCACCTTCATTCATTCATTCATTCATTCACAAACACTACCCACAACATCAAAACCCTCATCCTCTCCATCACAAAAACAAAAACCCTCAACAAAACCCACCAAAATCAAATCAAACCATCCTTCAAACAACAAATCAATCACTCCATCTTCAATAAAAATCAAAACCAAGAACAAATTCTTCAACCTTTGAGTCGATTTTTGACTTCATAAAGGCAAAGCCTTTCACCTTCAAATCGATTTGGGCATTCTACAAATTGAAGATTTTTGATTCTTTTCTTGGTTAGTTCATCAAATGGCAAGGACAAAGGGTGCAACAAAGGCAACAAAGGCACCAAAGGCAAAGGCTCTCTCTCAAAGGCAAAAAGCTCTCCAAACAAAGAAAGCTTTGGCAATGGTGGTAGCAACACCAAACTTGGAAGTGCAACAACAACAACAACAAACTTCTATGGGAGCATCACCTTCTACTCCGGTAATCGATCAACTCTTGCATTATCCGGAGGTAACTTTTATTTCCGATACCCATAGAAAGACATTTGCCAAGTTTGCTTTGAAATCAATTCAATCCACCAAATTCATATGTAAAGATGCTTTGGAGAAATTGGGTGTTCTTGAACAAACAAAAGCCTTTTTCAATGCCATGGGTTTGAAGAAATTGTTTGAAACAAAGGAAGTAACATACCCCTCCCTTGTCTTAGAATTCTTAAGTTTTTTAAAAGTGACAAAAGTTGAGAATAGGGAAAATCTTAAGTTTCGTCTAGCTAACACTAGTAGACGCATTACCTTTTCGGAATTGGGTGAAATTTTGGGTCTTAGCGATGAAGCGAGATATCATAAGCAATATGGGAAGTATGACCCCGAGCCTCTTTGGGAGGCAATCTCCGGGAAGAAATTTGATGATTTTCATGCTTGTCGTGCTCTTTTGGTCCATCATCCGGGCATAAGAGTATGGCACAAAGTTGTGGGAAATACCATAATTGCTAGGAAAGACACCAATCATTTCACAAGACTTGATTTTATTCTCCTTGAATCGGCTTTAAATATTGGAAGAATTCATACCAAGCCTTACAATTCTTTGAGGCTATTGGTTGATAGATGGCTCCATGTAGATAGTGGGAAGAAGGGTACAACCGTTATTGTTAATGGCGGCCTAGTCACGGTCCTAGCCAAGCACTTTGATCCTAATTTCAATAAGGATAGCAAGTACAAGGCTAAGGAAGGTGGCCATCTTATTGATATGTCTATCATGATTAACAAGTTCAAGTGGGTTGCTCACAATCCCCTTGACACCAAGTATGGGTGGCTTACTAGTGAGGCTCGATCATTCACTTTACCCGCGAAGATTTGTCGTTTAAGTGTCCACCGGACCAACTATTTACTTCCCCTATCCGAAGAAGCCGAGTACATCATTCAACAACAAAAGGGTGATCATGAAACCCCCTCCTCTTCCATTGTTATACCGCCTTACCCCTTTGTGTATGAAGAGTTCAAACCGCAAGGAGTTGAAATTGGGAAAGACTATGTCACTCTTCTTATGCAAGCCATGCACAAGCAAGCTTATGAAGATCGGAAGAATGCATATTTGGCTCAATATCCTCCCCTCTTACATTTAGCTAGGCAAGGACTCCTTGATCCATCTTGTCCTTTGCCTAGTTGGGCGGATAAAGAAGCCTTGTTTCCGGGTGCATCTAGGGACGTGGTGGAAGACAATGAGGTTGTTGGAAATGGTGAAGAAATTGATGATAATATTGAGGAAGAAGCAAGTGGAGATGGAGAAAGAGATGGTGAAGATGATGATGAACAAGATGATGGAGAAAGAGAAGAAGAAAGTGCCAAGGAAAGTGGCAATGTGACCACTTCTCATGAGGGAAGTGATGATGATGATAGCATGATGGAAGACTAGCCTTGGAGACTCCTACACTCCCATGGTTTGTCTATATCTCTTTGTATTTTATTTCATTTTGATCATTGTTGGTTTAGTCCTAGCAACATCAAAGGACTCACACCTCGGTACCATTGAGGTGTTCTTTATTGTTCCCACTTTTGAAAATCCAAAATGACAATCTAGTTTCATGCATAGCATAGTGTGTGCATGAACTATACCCATCCTTGACATTAGCAATAGTGTCTTATTTGGTTTGGGGAAGTTAATGCATACACAACGGGAGGTAATCTAAATTATCCTCTCCGTCATAACAAAAACCATGCATCATGTAGTATAGCTTAGTGTAGAATTGCATTTAGTATAGAAATCATGCATCATTTTTGCATAATTTCCATCATTTTGGCCATTGAGGACAATGCCCATATTAGTGTGGGGATGGGAATTCTAACACTTAACTTTTATTCAAAAACCCATAAAAATTGAAAAATTTGAAAAACCAAAAACAAGTTCATTTCCTTTGTATATATTGTCTTGTATATATTGTGTTTGTTTATCCTTGTTCACTTTGATTGACTACGCCACATCCGAGACATGAGGATATTGAAGACCGCATGGTATGATCTTTCCAATCTCCTTTTTCCTCTTTATGTTAATGACTATGTGGCTTTATTTTGATTGATGCGGTAAAACAATGTGAACTTAGGATTGCATTTAGTTTATATGCCATATTAGTTGGTAGAATCATTTGCATTAGGATGTGTATATGTTAGTTGCATCATGGCATGTAGTTTGCATGGTTAGAAAAATTTTGCGAAACCGTCTATTTGGGAAGCTTGACAAGTGTATATAGGCCCTAGTAGATGCTTTTTATTCTTAAGACTTTGCTTGTTAGAATACTTGTAAAACACCCTAGGATGTGTCATGCTAGTATCCTTTGACCCATGGTTTAAGGCCTAGTCAAGAGTACCTTGTGGTGTGATAACTCCTTGGCTACCGTTTATTCCAAGGTGACCCTTGAAACCATGCATACTTCCATCATTCATCCATGTTCTACCATACATTTTTGTCATCAAAGGGAATGGGCACAAAAAGAAATTGATTTGAGTTCAATGAAATGAAAAGTGAAAGAAAGTTTGCAAAAATGCATCAATTGAAAAGAGGAGCAAAAATAGACTCCTAAGCTTCAAATACAAGGCACCCTCGTTACTAATTGGGGTGACTTTGAAAATGTTCAAAAAGAAATGCAAAAAAAAGTTGTCAAGTATCGAAATGCCAAAAATCAAAAAGAAATGGCAAGAAAGTGTTCTCAAATGTCAAATGCCAAATGAAATTGGGGGGAAAAACAAAAATGAAAGCAAACTCCCAAAATGAAACTCAAATATCTATTGATCCCTTTATCCATCTTATCCATTTTTGTGCATGGTAGAGAGGGGACGACCCTTCTTCTTGTCTAGGCAAGAGGGGGAATTCCGCGATCCTCCAGTGTTTCTAACACCATAGGGAGTCTACTCTTGACAAAAGCATTTAACGATTGAGGACAAAGGTACCCTAGCTTGACACAACTTGGAGGTGATTTATTGGTATCCTTCTAGGCCTAGTAGTTTGAACAAATTGCATCTATGAAGGATTGTGTACCCTTGAATTGCTTCCCTTGTAGATAATTTCCGCCACTTAGATGAGGAAAGTGGCTATTCTTTTTGTAGATGCATCCATTATGTGATTTTTTGTGCTTTAATGTTTGGATGTGTCGCCATTTTGGCAAGACCCACCTTGCCTTGCAAGAAGGCATCCTACCTCATGGTTGTCTTGTTGTGAGTTGAAGGGGCGGAGTGAGACCCGCTAATTGTCTCATATCGGCTATTATTATTAGGTTAGGTTAGTATTGGTCCTAGTCTTTGTCACCTCTTTACTCGGGACGAGCAAAGGTTCGGTTTGGGGATATTTGATGTGACCATAATTGGCGCATATTTAGCCCCCGAATTACCATTGTTTCCATGCTTTTTAGTGCCTATTTGGGTCATTTCTTATCTTTAGTTCTTTGTTTTGCATATTCTTTGAGATTTTGATCCCTTGGTAGGAAAGGAGTAAGAATCTTGCATTTTCATGGCAAAACGAGGCAAAATTGATTGTATTCAATGACCAAGCATCAAGAAGAGACAAGACTAGAAGGCTGTGGACAAGGCCCTCGGGAACTGCGTCCGCAGGATCCTCACTTACAACCCATTTTGTTTAAATGTATATAGAAGGACATTTGCATTTGCATTTGAAATTCGACAAGAATAATAAAAGGGAAATCACAATATTTTCATAACTAATTAATCTTCAATTCATTTAATAATAATACGCCACATAAAGAAAAATGCTAACAACAATAAAAAGGCTAGGATTATAAAAACCTCACCACTTATTACAAATAATAATAATAATAAATAATACTACGACTTAGGCTACTCTTCCATATTTCCCTTGCCTTTGTCATTTTTTATCATACTTTTTATCTCGACCACTGGCCGGGCGCTCCTGTTCTATCTCGGACCTGATCACCAAAGGTGTCTCTCACGGTCTAGCTTTACCATTTCGATCAACCACCATCTCTATGGCAGGAGAAGTCTTTGGTTTCTTCGACGGATGAACAACTCATAATTCGGCTTCTTCCTCCCCCTTAGTCAAATGCTTCTGGTTCTCCTTTGCTACCTCACGGATCTTATAGTCAACAGGCTCATGCTTCCTCAATTTCTCGCGCTCCTCGGGAGTGGTAGACTTCCTCCACTACAAATAGGAATCTGATACCCACAATGAACTAACAGAAGAATGTAGGAACCACATGTTTCTCAGAGCTCATTTGAGGGCCCACTCTCTACGACTCTCGACAGTATGTGCCACTGCAGTCTGAGGAACGGTATCAAGCTTAGGAATCTTCTTCTTAAGGACAACCTGCCTCATCAGTCTCTCCGGGAAGATGCATACCATGAATTCCAAGCCAGGAATGCGTACCGATCGAGTAGGGTCTAAAGATGACACTCCAGTAACTGACTTGAGATGCCACCATGGCACAACCCATCTAATCAAGGGACCACCTTCATTCTTCAGCTTGTTCTCCCAATAGTCGCAAACCCGAGTGAAGTCCACCATATAGAGCCTGGTCCTCATTGCAATCGACCTAGCATGATATCCGGGTACATTAGCTCGAGGCTCGATCAACCGCAGACGCTCCATGAGCCAAACCTACCAAAGACAGGAATTAATATCCAAAAAAAAAACAAAAAAAAAAAGCAAAAAAAAAAATGGTTGGTATTGTACATGGAGGTTCTTACCTACAAAATGATGGGACTTCCCAAATAAGGAAGCTCGCGGTTGGCCTTCCTGTTGTCCAGCCCCAAAATGATCTCTCCTAGGCACAGACAAGCTGGGCTCCTACGCAGCTCCATTTGCTCAATCAAGCTCAAGTAACGAGGATCCCCTCTCATTTCCTTATAAACATGCCCTTGGAGGACATAACCATGTAGTAGGCAAAATCCGAATGCCCTACGCCTCGCCATATAATAGATAGAAGGGTCTTCCCTGTTTATAAATCGATCAATAAAATCGAGCATACGGACTCCTTTTGAGGTTACAAGACGGTCATGTAAGATTCGTATATCTCTTATTAGACACTTCTAATAATTATGTGGATTTAGTTTAGTTATAAACTAAAAGGAACTTATGCATGCATAACAAAATTACAAAGTAAGAAGAAAAATCAATTATTCTTACAAAGAGCGCCGAGTGGTTTATACTAATTTAGTCTCCTACCAAATTAGACTTCTTAAAGAATAATCCAAATGCCCCCAAAAAAACTTTAGATCTAATTGCAAGATCTACTCCTTACGGATTTGTACCAAGGTAATCATTCTTAATACATGTACTAATTTTGATGCTAGAAATTAGTATATATCCCTTTAAAATAACAACTAATATTATTGTATACTACTACTAGTAAGGATGAGATAATATTAGAGAAATTTGTGAGTTAGTTTTCTAGTGTGTTCTTCAACAAAAACTAGAGAGAATAAGGAAATTATCAATATAATTATTTTGTAAGAATAAATGAATTGTAGAGACCAATTCTCAATAAGATGAGAGAGGAAGGGGGTGTCGGTTCCATAGGGTGTATAAGGAGCACACTTCTCTTTTTAAGACACCCTTTTTCTCTTATCTAAGTATAGGGTGAAAGATTCGTATATCTCTTATTAGACACTTCTAATAACTATATAAAAATTAGTTTAGTCATAAAACTAATTAGATCTTATGCATGCATAACATTAAAATACAATGTAAGAAAAAAATTGATCAACTTACAATAAGGGCCGAATGGTTTATACTAATCGGTCTCCTACCAATTAGTCTTCATAAGAAAAACCAAGTGCTCCAACAAAACCCTTAGATTCAATAGTAGAATGTACTCCTCAAGGATTATACCAAGATAATCACTCTTAATACAAGTACCAATTTTGTTACTAGAAATTAGTATTTGTGTTCTTAAAATAACAACTAATATTATAGTTTACTACTTCTAATAATGGTGGAATAATATTAGTGATTTTGTGATTTTCTTTCTTATTAGTTCTTCACAAGATCTAGAGAGAATGTGTAGAAATTATCTACATAATTTTAGTAAGAATGAATAATGATAAAAGGAAGATAAAACTCTCCTTTGTCAAATGGTTGGCCGGATGGTGTGGGTAGTAATGCCCAATACTTTTTCAACTTTCTCTTCTCAAGAGTTTAGGCATGAAACCCTATGATTAGTAGGTATGATAGTGTTCCCTTCAATTAAAAGAACACAACACAACCAACTCCTATATTCTTCATTTACACGGCTCAAAGGGGAATTGAAATGGTCCATTTTAAGTTTGTCAATTGTCAATTTGTATAGTGTGACATATTAGACATGTTACTAGACATGTTGTTTAATAATGCATTTTTCACTAATTAAAAATCATTATATAACAAAATAAATCACATACAAAAATTAACTAGTAATTCATGATTACAAGTACTTAAAATGGGTCATAGAATTATAAATCACAACAACTTGTATTTATAATAAATCATTCATTCTTATTTTAATTGTTTCATAAACAATAAATAAACCTAAGTAATAAAACAATTTAATTACTTAGCACGAATCTTATTTAATCGAATCACAATAAGATACGTATTTTCACTCACAAAATCATTCGTTTAATTTTAAGGAATTAGTTAACTTGTATCAACATACAATTAATTAATCAATTAAGAGTGTTACCCTAGAGGTATGACCTTAAGGGATCAACTGGTCACCACCGTCATACGACAGTAATGTCAAACTCTAGCCACCAATCATTACCGATTAATGTGGATCAGTTGACACTAAAAAAAATACTTTACCTCAGGCATTCTTATTATGAGATTTAAACATCTGATAGCATTATTGTCGAGGACACATACTCCAACAATCTCCCACTTGTCCGCGACAAGTGTGTGTCACCAATTCTCTTGTCCCATTACTATCTCCCACTCAATGCAAGGTGTTTTACAGGTCGTACTTGCATTTGATCATATCATGAGTGGTTTCCTCGATCTAGAGAATAACTGTCTGACCGGAATGATCTACCGTAGATACCTTCCGAGCGTGGCCACGCATTTCCAGTTCATTGCTCCTCGAGTGGCCTTAAGATATAAGATAACCCTGACGGGATGGACAATTCCTATTGCACTCTTCCCTTCGATTAGCCACAACTCATCATGACCCAAAACATGCCCATTAGACCCCAATTACGAAGGTCGCCAGACAAAAATCAAAGTCACTCTGAAACTGTGCCATCTTAGGCGAACAGTCATTAGTCAAAGAATCGACTCATAAGAATACCATAGTAGCTCTCGCCATGACCAGGCTATAAAATATTGCCAGAACTCTATAAGCGGTCATAAGCCCGATAGAGTGTCCCTCACAGTCTGCCTATGTGATCGACTAGTCATCCCTTATGACTCTATGACACTTGAACTTTCCATCAATCGCATCACACTCTAGTTGCTTCGAGATGTCACCTCATATAACCAACTAGGGGCCAATACTATGTTAATCCAATTCACTTTAATAGGGTTCAACGTTTTCCTTACAACCTATTTGGATATAACAAAGTAAGGAAAGTGTTTTAATAAAACTCAAACGATGAATGCATTATCACATATGTAAAATTGATACCATATCAATTACTACATAATCTATAATCCATACTCAATATTGAATACAACAATACATCTCAACTCAATTCAAATGTCATGACTTATCATGCTTAGCCTTTGAAAAAGGCCTTGGTTAGCAAGTTTTAGCAACACTTTGCACTTTCCCTAACCTTGTACCATTTCCCTTTGTATAACCTTTATCATAACAACCTTTTGAGTACATGTCCAGATCCAATCTAGAGAAAGGTTCCTTAGCCTTGGAATCACTCCCACTGTCCTCACAGTGTGCAGGGATAGGACCTTCCGTTGTTGGAACGAACTACCATGGTTCCTCCAATTCATAAAACCGAATCCTAATAACATCCCTTCCTACTTGCATTTTTCATAATTGCAAGTGTACTCAATTTTTGTAGTAAATCTCTCATTGTTTTACTTCCTAGAGCGTATCTAGTAGATATCCTCCTTAATTAATATAGCCAAGATGGTTCTCTAACCATCCTAGTGTGATTAGAATATGGTTATCGTGTAACTGGTTACACACAAATCCATATCAATTCTAATCACTTAGCATCATTTCTTTAGTGCTCCAAGAGAACTAAGCAGTGAACTATATGGCTATATTAAGACTTCTCTCAAAAATTCGATTTGTACCTTTTCGTCATACTCCAAGTATACGAAATTAAAGAATGGTGATACATCTAAGCGTAATGAATTAATCCCGCAGCGGAAGCAAGTGGATTCAATTTCTACATGTTCAATACTTTTGAACATGACTAGACTCTTATCATTATAAGAATATTCATTTAACGCTAATATCCTCTCAGCACTATCTTTATAGGTCTGGATATCTTAGAGATGTATTATTCTTCTCCTAAGTCTTCCGTCATTCACAATGATCAATATGTCCCTCACATATAAGACTAATAACACCACATTACTCCCACTAAACTTCATGTATAAACAAAAGTACTCGATAATTTGAGAAATGTTTATCACATGATCAAAACATACAATTCAACTCCTTGACATCTACTTAAGACTTCCTCTCAAGTTCGCATCCTACTTTAGGATAGTTGCGATTTACAAAACTCATGCAAGATGATTTTAAAATCCAACTATATCAAATCATATCCGAATACAATGAAGCATTGTTGTTGCGTGCAAAACCCTTGCCACCAACCAACCAAGCTAAATAAACATTTTCATGTTTATGCTTGCTTCGGACTTTTGCGGAGTTGAAACTAGATAAAGCATCATAATAAGTTACAGGTTTTTTATTTTCTAAAATAACATAACTCCTGTCCACATAGATTTCGAAGAAATATTTACTGATTTTGACCGGGAAGGAACGTCTTTCTACATCTTATTCTCAGTTTGTGGCTCTTGAACATTTTCTCCCACTTAGCCACAAACCCTTTGTTCTCGTGATCATGTAAGAAGAGAGACCACATGTACTCATTCGAAACAAGCTACAACTTAGGTACCATGCCTAATCATATCATATATGAATTATACTTGATTTCTTTAAGTATATTTTAATTTAGTGGAATATATAAATACTAGACAAATTGTGATAGAAACAACTTCCAATTTTATAGTAAAGATACAATCATATCGTATAGGATTCTATGTCACCTTTTAATATTATGAAGGTGAACTTGTGATACCATATCACACTCCTTTTCGTGCATATAAATGTCTTCATATTTTTGTTCCCAATATTAACCAAGTACTAATACTTTGGTCATAATCTCTAGGTTATGATACTTATAAACATTCATTGAACTTATTCGAAGAATTTCTCTTCTTACCTCATTAAGTGGATACCAAGTATCTACCTAGTTCGTTGGTAAAAGAGATGAAGAAGTAATAACCCCTTTTGATTGAAATTGTATTCGACCATACACTTCAAAGTGTAAATAAGGCGAATATCTTGCTATATTCATAATTCTTTTCTAAAAAGAAGTCATGAATTAATCTTGCTTTGAATACAAGATTCACACATACCAAGAGATTCTCAATCAAGTGGTTTGGGACACTAGTCAAAATTAGTCTCTATGAGCAATTTCAATCGAGAATCGAGAAATAATGGGGTTCACCAATTTGAGTCTTATACAATATGTATGAAATTTTTAGTTTGAATATAATTATCTTGATTTGTATGGTCTCACCATAAACTTAATCGTGGTATGTAAGGGTATAACACTTGTTTTAATTGCATAATGGTAAAACCCTTTACCTTTTGTGCAAATCTACAAATTATATTCTTATTTAGACATATTATATATCATAACAATTATTGAGGTATATATCTAAATAGAAAACTAAAATGAGTACACTACAACATTCATTATGTTCATTGATGAAATGGCAATTACCCTAGTTTCATTCATGCAAATTTTTGAACTTATTCTTGCTAGTCATCACATGATAATGCCAAATATGATGATGAAATCTACTAATTTGTAATAATTACTCATGATGTGGTATTTGGCAAGAAGGCAATGACAATGTCATACATATTTACGAAGGACTATGTTTGTGTCACACAACCAACTTCCTTAATCTTTACTTATTTAGGAATTTGTCTCTATTTTTTAGTGTCTAACACTTTCTCGTTCAAGCCTAGTTCTATCCTTAACAATTAAGATAGATACTTTACTTCTTATTGCTCCCACTCACTTCAAGAATTTCTACTTGATGAAGACTTATCTTCATATAAATTCCTAGTTAATCCTTTACAAGGATGAACTCTATTGTGGTATTTGGTTAATCAAAATTTCTAACAAATTAATTTACCAATTTTACAATGTCATGCGCTTAACAACTTAAGTGCTTGATGACATTTGTTTGGATTGAGCAATAAGACTTTTGAACCATGGATGCATAGAAGATATTATAAAAACATATTTTGATCAAGTACAACTTCTATTCATATTCTTCACAAGAGAATATAGGTATGTAAGGAATTTTAAGATGTTAATCTTATAGTTGCATAGGACAATTCCTATCGAGTTCTATGGAATAGAACAATTCCTATGGATCTAGTCCACAACCCATGATACGGTTCATTCTAGAAAGAGATTATATTTGTCATAAGTAATAGTGGTTTAGCGGAGACTCGTGTTACAATCAAATAGATATCATATATGAGTAGGAGCGATAATAAAGAACAACATAAAACAACGAATTAGTGGGAAAAACAAACAGTCATCGTTATATTATAAAACATTTAAGAATGTTTTAGCATTTATATAGTGACCTCTACCCAACTATTATAAATGATCCCGAGATCCAAATTCATATCAACTTGGGCACGGTGAGCCGATTCATCCCTTATCAATATAACTCGGTGGATTAACTCTTTAATCGATTATACTTCTAGAACTCTCGGTCGATAAAATTACTTTAATATTTATCTTTAGCCCGGAACACATGCGACTACGGTCACGAATACTTCTGTTGAGCTCAATCCAAATTTCGATGTAGTAAGAATTTACCACCCACTTACCCAACGTAACAAGTTTAGCACCCCGGTGAGCCGAGCCTACTTCCTTATGAAATTGGGGCTCATGGTTCTACTATTTGGTAAGGCTAATTCTCAATTATTATTTTTTAAGAGGTCATGTCAATTTATTATCTATTTCGTTTTAAGTGAACTAAAGCGGTGAACTACGATAATTATAATTGACACGGTCGATGACTCGATAAAATGATATGCATGTGTAGTTATGGCGATTTGGCTATGCATGCAAACATATAAAACAAATGCAAAACAAAAACAATAAATGCAGCATTAATATATGTATAAAACATGCCATGTCATGTGCCAAATCACCCTATTTAAGCTAATATCGTATATATTGTCCGGTTTTATGGATTATTGTGACAATTAACCTATTAAAATCACAAAATATTACATAAATCACATCTATGTCCAAGTTAATTACCTCAACCTCTTAGGACTCAAAATTTAGTCTTCACTAAACATTTAACAATAATTCAACATGATTTTATATAATTTCTCTTTAAACACTATTATTCATAATAATAACGAAATAATTCCCAAAAAGTCATAAAAATTCGAAAAATTCAAAATCATAATTTTGTATATCCTAGAAAATTCCCAACATCCCAAAATTGTAATTAAAAAGGCCATTAGATTATATTAATTTATTTCACAAATAAATTGCATGAAACATAATTTTAACCCATTAATTACAAATTAAACATAACATTATGCAATAAATCAAAATTAAAATTTTGAATATTCTTAACAAGTTTCTGGAACCTGTAAATGACAAATTTTAAGCCCAAAAGTCAAAGTTTTATTTTAATGACTATTAAAGTTGCTTTTTATCAATTTATATCCCATAAAATTAATAAACTATTAAAATTATACGAAAATTAACATGCAACTTTAGATATGATGTTCATATCATATATACAACATAGGGAAAAATTTTCATGCCATAAAATTCAATTTAGCTATTTATGTCAAAATAGTCACTATTTATTCGATTTTTACATCTAAAAATCATAAATCATGCAAAATTAAATCATTTGCACTAAAAATTTATAAAAAGTGTGTAAATATTGCATGTAACGACATACTAAATTGTTTTGGGCAGGAACTAAGTCTAACCATTTTTATCATAAATACCTCTACTTAATCAAATTTTAACATGTAAAACTCATAAATCATGCTATGCAAAACCATTTTATGTGAAAATTTACATACAACTTGTAAAATATGCATGTGAGGTCGTGTAAAAATTTCAAGGTCAGAATCATAGTCTAACTATTTTTAGCATTTCAATTGTCATTTTACTCAATAAAATGTATTAAAAATGCAAATAAACATTTTAAAGAGCAATAAATTACCATAAATTATCAAAATGACAAAAATCAATTTAGGACCAGAAGGTTTAACAAGCAAAATTTTCGTGGCATTTATCTTCATAAATCACAAATTTTAAGTTTTATATGTTACCATATTAACTCGGAAAAACAAAACCGATTATGCATGCAACAACTCTTGATCTGATGCCAATTGAAAAATTAATTAATCTCTTATTAGATATTTTTAAAAACTTTTTAATTTTAGTTTAGTCATAAATTAACTTGATCTTATGCATGTATAACATTAAAATACAAAGTAAGAAGAAAATTGATCAACTTACAATAAGGGCCGAATGGTTTATACCAATTAGTCTTCATAAGAAAAACCAAGTGCTCCAACAAAACCCTTAGATTCAATAGTAGAATCTACTCCTCAAGGATTGTACCAAGATAATCACTCTTATTACAAGTACTAATTTTGTTACTAGAAATTAGTATTTGTGTTCTTAAAATAACAACTAATATTATAGTTTACTACTTCTAGTAATGGTGGAATAATATTAGTGATTTTGTGATTTTCTTTCTTATTAGTTCTTCACAAGATCTAGAGAGAATGTGTAAAAATTATCTACATAATTTTAGTAAGAATGAATAATGATAAAAGGAAGAGAAAACTGTCATTTATCAAATGGTTGGCCGGATGGTGTGGGTAGTAATGCCCAATACTTTTTCAAGTTTCTCTTCTCAAGAGTTTAGGCATGAAACCCTATGATTAGTAGGGTATCATTGTGTTCCCTTCAATTAAATGAACACAACACTACCAACTCCTATATTCTTCATTTACACGGCTCAAGGGGACTTGAAATGGTCCATTTTAAGTTTGTCAATTGTCAATTTGTATAGTGTGACATATTGGACATGTTACTAGACATGTTGTTTAATAATGCATTTTTAACTAATTAAAAATCATTATATAACAAAATAAATCACATACAAAAATTAACTAGTAATTCATGATTACAAGTACTTAAAATGGGTCATAGAATTATAAATCACAACAACTTGTATTTATAATAAATCATTCATTCTTATTTTAATTGTTTAATAAACCTAAGTAATAAAATAATTTAATTACTTAGCACGAATCTTATTTAATCAAATTACAATAAGATACGTATTTTCACTCACAAAATCATCCGTTCAATTTTAAGGAATTAATTAACTTGTATCAACATACAATTAATTAATTAATCAATTAAGAGTGTTACCCTAGAGGTATGACCTTAAGGGATCAATTGATCACCACCGTCATACGACAGTAATGACAAACTCTAGCCAGCCAATCATTACCGATTAATGTGGATCAGTTGACAATAAAAAATACTTTCCCTCATGCATTCTTATTATGAGATTTAAACATGTGATCGCATTATTGTCGAGGACACATACTCCAACATAGGGTAGGGTGTTGTTAATTTTTTATGCAAAAGGCACATCATTATGTCCTTAAGCATGCTAATAAAATAATTGATAAAGCAACACCCACTAACACACCCTTGTTTCGGTTTTACCTTATAATAGATGACCTCCATTTTAACTTTGTCAATTGTCAATTTGTGAAGTGTGACATATTGGACAAGTTACTTGACATGTTACTTAATAATGCATTTTTAACTTATTAAAAATCATTATACATAAAATAAATCACATACAAAATTAACTAGTAATTCACAATTACAAGTACATAAAATGAGTCATAGAATTATAAATCGCAACTACTTGTATTCATAATAAACCATTCATTCTTATTTTAATTGTTTCATAAACAATAAATAAACCTAAGTAATAAAACAATTTAATCACTTAGTACGAATCTTATATAATCGAATTACAATAAGATACGAATTCTCACTCACAAAATCACTTGTTTAATTTTAAGGAATTAATTAACTTGTATCATCATACAATTAATTAATTAATCAATTACGAGTGTTACCCTAGAGGTATGACCTTAAGGGATCAACTGATAACCACCGTCATACGACAGTAATGTCAAACTCTAGTCCGCCAATCATTACCGATTAATGTAATACTCCGTATTTTATATGACTAATTAAGACGGGTTATATCGATTTATTACGCTAAGCTATCTAATCGTGTTGATATCGTAAGATCGAGTTATTCGTAGACTTGTTGAGACGGGTTTAAGTGAACGAAGTCACGTTAGATAGCCCATTTACCCAATCACGTTACCCATGACCCACCTACCGTCTAACCTACTTTAACCTAATTTTTACCCTAGCTCTACAAAACACTCCTCTCTCACCCGCCTCCCTCACTTCGACGGCACACACTTTCACAATCACAGAAATCGAGAGGGAGAGATTGAACGTGGGTAGTGACGGCGCAGTAGGGAAGAGCATAGGGTGCTTGTCGACGCTTTGAGGCGGCCTTAGTGGTGGTTTACGTGGCAGTTTAGGTAAGCAGTCACCCTTTCTTTTTCATTTTTGTCGTTTGTCGGGTTGTAGTTTTTGTCACCGTGTGTCACAGGGAGGTGATAATGGTGGTTGGTGTCGGGGAAATTGTATTGGGTGGTTTGAGTCGCCCCTATTGGTGGCGGTTAGGGAGGTTTTAGGCGGTGGAAATGGCGGTAGGAGGCGTTATCGACAGGGACAATCAAACGAGTTTAAACAGGGGTTTTCAGGCGGGTTAGATGATTAGAATTGGGGTGGCGCCACCGTGGACTCGAGGGAGGTCGAAACGGCGGCGCCACGGCGTCTGTGTACGTTGATTGACGGCGAGCAGAGTGGTGGTGGTTGCATAGGATGATGTTGACGACGGTGTTGGCTATAGGGTTGTAAAGGGAGGCTGTTGGTGGCGGCAACCCCTGATAGGCGGTGTGTCAGGGCTGTTGGCAGCCCTGGTTCGACTCGCCGGCGGCAGTCGACCACGTTGGGGTCGGTTGTCGGCGGTTGGGTCGAACTGGGGAACGGGCCTGGTGGTTGTCGTGGTGGTTCAGACGGCGCGTGAGGGGTTTGGGCGAGTGTGACGTCACGGGTTGTGGGAGTCGGGTTGTTAGGGTTGTTCAATGTTTGATTCGGTTTTTCTTAATCGTATAATTCGTTTAATCTTTTATTTATCGTATTAGTTATTTAATTTAATTCCCGAGTCATTTAAATAATTAGAGACGGGTTTTGTGTCGGGTTGGTTAAAATGGAAAACTCCTATATCGGGGAAGTTTCCATTTAAGGAAACTTTCCACGTTAGGAAGTTTCTATTTTTAGTAACCTTCTATTTTGGGAACGGGAATAGTTAAGTAATCATTTATCATTTATTTATCTTTCAGAGGGCGAATTTGTTGTGGAATATTATTGAGCATCTGTCCATTTGACTGCAGTACTAAGGTAGGGGAATACACTGATTGAGTTCTTACGATTATAAAGAGTAGGGCATGTTCGGTGATTATATGACATATCTGTTTATCTTATTTATCTCGTTGAGCATTATTGTTTCATTTATTTTATACATTTCTTATGCATTGGAGTTGGAGTTGGAGGAGATGAGATTATCGTGATTAAGGCCCAGGCTGGTTCTGCAGGACTTGCCCTGGTGTCCTCAGCTACGAGCTGGTATATCGACGATGGTCAATTTGTATATTCTGTCGGGGATCGGTATGGCTGGGCGTTCCGGGGATGTGTGTGATGGAGTTGAGATTGGAGGATCATATCATTGCATTCTTTATTATATCGTATTACCTACTCAACCTCGCGGTGGGCCCCGTGTATTCGTGTACGCTGTGATGATCCATTTCTTGGGAGCAGTTGACGAGTTGTTGAGACATATGGAGTCGGCGGGGAGAGAGCATGGATCACTTGACTTAGAGCTAGCCCACTTTTATTTCAGTTTAGCTATCAGACTTTATTTTCAGTTTTGGGACATATTCCATTTGAGTTGTAAACATTTATAACTTTAAATTTAAGTACTGTTTATTTTTCCTTTGTTATCTACTGCCTCGGGTTTCCATTTGTTTGACCAATTGAGTGGAGCTGGAGTGTTCTCGAAGATTAATCTGAGGTCGGGTTATCACCAACTGAGGATAAAGAAAGAGGATATTCCTAAGACTACATTCAGAACCAGATATGGACACTATGAGTTCGTGGTCATGCCCTTCGGATTGACCAATGCGCCAGCTGTGTTTATGGACCTAATGAATCGGGTGTTCAGTCCTTATCTGGACAAGTTCGTGGTTGTGTTTATCGATGACATATTGGTTTACTCCAAAAATGAGGAAGAGCACGAGGAGCATCTAGGGATAGTACTGAGAACCTTGGCAGAGAATCAGTTGTATGCCAAATTGAGTAAGTGCGAGTTCGTTGAAGAAAGTTGCCTTTACCGGGGCATGTGATTTCCAAGGAAGGGGTGTCAGTGGATCCTAGCAAGATCGAGGCTGTGACTAGATGGCAGAGCCCAAAGAATGTGGGCGAAATTCGAAGTTTCTTGGGACTAGCTGGATACTACAGGAGGTTTGTCAAAGATTTTTCGAAGATAGCAAAACCATTGACATCACTAATGAGGAAAGAGAACAGGTTTATCTGGGATGAGGGTTGTGAGAAGGCTTTCTTGATCCTCAAAGAGCGCCTAACCACGGCTCCTATCCTTGCTTTGCCAGATGGGAATGATAACTTCGAAGTATATACTGATGCTTCCAAGAAAGGGTTGGGGTGTGTGTTGATGCAGAAAGGGAAGGTAATCGCTTACGCTTCTCGACAATTGATGACCTATGAGGAGAACTACCCTACCCATGACCAAAAGGTTGGGAGCCGTAGTGTTTGCTCTCAAGTTGTGGCGACATTATCTCTATGGAGCGACTTTCAAGGTATTTTCTGATCACAAGAGTCTGAAGTATATCTATACTCAGAAGGAGCTGGACATGAGACAGAGGAGATGGATCGAGTTGATTGGTGACTATGACATGGACCTACTTTATCATGAAGGGAAGGCGAATGTCGTAGCTGATGCTTTGTGTCGGAAGTCTATCCATGCCCTGATCAGTGCCAGATCCAGGGTGAGGATGTTAGGTGAGATAAAGAAGATGGGGATTTACATGATCCGACGAGGCGAGACTATTGGAGATATTATAATTGAGCCAGAGTTATACGAGGAGATTCGAGAGTTACAGAAAGAGGATGCTAGAGTTCAGAAATGGCGCAGTGCAGTGGAACAGGCAGGTGCAGAACCCTACTCGAAATTCAGTATTCATTCAGATGGGAGCTTGAGGTTTGGACAGAGGTGGTGTGTGCCAGCTAATGAGGAACTGAAGAGGAAAATTCTTACTGAGGCACATGCTACTCCTTATTCTGTACATCTTGGAGGGGATAAGTTATACAAGGACCTCAAGAAGACGTTTTGGTGGCCTAATATGAAGAAGGAAGTTGCTGAGTTCGTGTCTCGATGTTTGACATGCCAGAGAGTGAAGGGTGAACACAAGAGACCGCAGGGGAAGGTTCAGCCGCTAGATGTGCCAGAGTGGAAGTGGGAGAGTATATCCATGGACTTCATCGTCGGGTTGTCTCAGACTCAGAGAGGTAACAACATGATTTGGGTGATCGTCGACAGGTTGACCAAGTCAGCTCACTTTATTCCCATGAAAGATACTTGGAGTAAGGCTGAGTTGGCTAGGGCTTATGTTCGATGACGTGGTAAAGTTGCATGGTGTGCCTAAAGATATCGTTTCCGACGAGATTCCAGGTTTCTATCCAAGTTCGCGGTATTGCGTCATTGATGGGTACTCAACTGAAGATGAGCACCGCTTTTCATCCTGCTACTGACGGTCGGACAGAGAGGACTATTTAGACCCTCGAGGATATGTTGAGAGCTTACATTCTAGAGTTTGGCGGATCTTGGGAAGACAGATCTGGGGTTGATCGAGTTTTCTTACAACAACGATTATCGCGCTAGCATTGGGATGGCTCCATTTGAGGCACTTTATGGTAGGAAATGCAGGGGTCCCGTGTGTTGGGATGATCGATCGGACGCTTTGTCGTTTTGGGGCCGAGATGATTCGGAGATGGTTGAACAGTGCAGATTATTAGGCAAAAGATAAGGGCTTCCCAGGACAGACAGAAGAGCTATGCTGACACTAGGAGAAGTGAGATTTCTTTCGAGGTGGGAGAGAAGGTACTAGTCAAAGTGTCGCCGATGAAGGGAGTTATGAGGTTCGGGAAGCGCGGAAAGCTGAGTCAGAAATTCATTGGACCCTATGAGATATTGGAAAGAGTTGGAGAGGTGGCATACCGTTTAGCTTTGCCACCAGCGTTAGCCAGAGTTCACAATGTCTTTCGTGTTTCTCAGTTGCGGAGGTACTTGAGCGATTTATCACATGTGTTGAGTCCTGAGGTGATCGAGGTGGATGAGCAGTTGTCCTATCTGGAGACACCTAAGGAGATTTTGGACAGGAAAGTGAGGAAGACCAGGAATGGAGAGACAGCTTTGGTGAAAGTCTTGTGGACTAACCACAATGTTAAGGAAGCTACATGGGAGACTGAGCTTTCCATGAAGGAAAGCTATCCACACCTATTTACATGAGGTAAGTTCCGAAACGTAAGTTTCTTTTTAGGAGGGTAGAATGTAACATTTTGTTTTATTAACCTAAATCCATGAGTTATCTACATTTGAAAATCTGTTTTGGTACCCACATCGATGCTTGGAGGTTGATAGATGAGCGAACTTTGGGACGAAGTTCATTTTAAGGGGGGAAGACTGTAATACTCCGTATTTTATATGACTAATTAAGACGGGTTATATCGATTTATTACTCTAAGCTATCTAATCGTGTTGATATCGTAAGATCGAGTTATTCGTAGACTTGTTGAGACGGGTTTAAGTGAACGAAGTCACGTTAGATAGCCCATTTACCCAATCACGTTACCCATGACCCACCTACCGTCTAACCTACTTTAACCTAATTTTTACCCTAGCTCTACAAAACACTCCTCTCTCACCCGCCTCCCTCACTTCGACGGCACAAACTTTCACAATCACACAAATCGAGAGGGAGAGATTGAACGTGGGTAGTGACGGCGCAGCAGGGAAGAGCATAGGGTGGTTGTCGATGCTTTGAGGCGGCCTTAGTGGTGGTTTACGTGGCAGTTTAGGTAAGCAGTCACCCTTTCTTTTTCATTTTTGTCGTTTGTCGGGTTGTAGTTGTTGTCACCGTGTGTCACAGGGAGGTGATAATGGTGGTTGGTGTCGGGGAAATTGTATTGGGTGGTTTGAGTCGCCCCTATTGGTGGCGGTTAGGGAGGTTTTAGGCGGTGAAAATGGCGGTAGGAGGCGTTATCGACAGGGACAATCAAACGAGTTTAAACAGGGGTTTTCAGGCGGGTTAGATGATTAGAATTGGGGTGGCGCCACCGTGGACTCGGGGGAAGTCGAAACGGCGGCGCCACGACGTCTGTGTGCGTTGATTGACGGCGAGCAGAGTGGTGGTGGTTGCATAGGATGATGTTGACGACGGTGGTGGCTATAGGGTTGCAAAGGGAGGCTGTTGGTGGCGGCAACCCGTGATAGGCGGTGTGTCGTGTCGCCGTTGGCGCCCTGGTTCGATCCGCGGCGATCGACCGAGGTTGGGGTCGGTTGTCGGTGCTTGGGTCGAACTGGGGAACGGGCCTGGTGGTTGTCGTGGTGGTTCAGGCGGCGTGTGAGGGGTTTGGGCGAGTGTGAAGTCACGAGTTGTGGGAGTCGGGTTGTTAGGGTTGTTCAATGTTTGATTCGGTTTTTCTTAATCGTATAATTCGTTTAATCTTTTATTTATCGTATTAGTTATTTAATTTAATTCCCGAGTCATTTAAATAATAAGAGACGGGTTTTGAGTCAGGTTGGTTAAAATGGAAAACTGCTATATCGGGGAAGTTTCCATTTAAGGAAACTTTCCATGTTAGGAAGTTTCTATTTTTAGTAACCTTCTATTTTGGGAACGGGAATAGTTAAGTAATCATTTATCATTTATTTATCTTTCAGATGGCGAATTTGTTGTGGAATATTATTGAGCATCATCCATTTGACTCAACGATCGAGGTAGGGAATACACTGATTGAGTTCTTACGATTATAAAGAGTAGGGCATGTTCGGTGATTATATGACATATCTGTTTATCTTATTTATCTCGTTGAGCATTATTGTTTCATATATTTTATACATTTCTTATGCATTGGAGTTGGAGTTGGAGGAGATGAGATTATCGTGATTAAGGCCCGAGGGGTTCTGCAGACTTGCCACGGTGTCCTCGGCCTTCTGCCGGTATATCGACGGCGGTCGATTTGTATAGTCTGCCGGGGATCGGTATGGTGGGCGTTCCCGGGGATGTGTGTGATGGAGTTGAGATTGGAGGATCATATCATTGCATTCTTTATTATATCGTATTACCTACTCAACCTCGCGGTTGACCACGTGTATTCGTATGCGCTGTGATGATCCATTTCTTGGGAGCAGATTGACGAGTTGTTGAGACATATGGAGTGCGGGGGAGAGAGCATGGATCACCTAACTTAGAGCTAGCCCACTTTTATTTCAGTTTAACTATCAGACTTTATTTTCAGTTTTGGGACATATTCCATTTGAGTTGTAAACATTTATAACTTTAAATTTAAGTACTGTTTATTTTTCCTTTGTTATCTACTGCCTCGGGTTTCCGAGATGGTAACACCCTTCTTTATCTGAGGAGTCCTAGTCCAGGCCCTTAAATAAATGGGGGTGTTACAATAAATGTGGATCAGTTGACAATTGAAATTTCTTTCCCTCATGTATTCTTATTATGAGATTTAAACATGTGATCGCATTATTGTCGAGGACACAAACTCCAACAATCTCCCACTTGTCTGCGACAAGTGTGCGTCACCAATTCTCTTGTCCCATTACTATCTCCCACTCAATGCAAGGTGTCTTGCAGGTCGTACTTGCATTTGATCATATCATAATTGGTTTCCTCAATCTGGAGAATAACTGTCTGACCAGAATTATCTACCATAGATACCTTCCGAGCGTGGCCACGCATTTCCATTTCATTACTCCTTGGGTGGCCTTGAGATATAAGATAAACCTGATGACGGGGATGGACAATTCCTATTGCACTCTTCCCTTCGAATAGCCACAACTCATTATGACCCAAAACATGCCCATTAGACCCCAATTACAAAGGTCGCAGAACATAAATCAAAGTCACTCTGAAACTGTGCCATCTTAGGCGAACAGTCATTAGTCTAAAAATCGACTCATAAGAATATCATAGTAGGTCTCACCACGACCAGGCTATAAAAATTTCCAGAACTCTATTAGCAATCATAAGCCCGACAGAGTGTCCCTCACAGTCTGCCTTTGTGATCGACTAGTCATCTCTTATGACTCTATGGCTCTTGAACTTGCCATCAATCGCATCACACTCTAGTTACTTCGAGATGTCACCTCATATAAGTAACTCGGGGCGAATACTATGTTAATCCAGTTCACTTTAATAGGGTTCAATGTTGTCCTTACAACCTATTTGGATATAACAAAGTAATAAAAGAGTTTTAATAAAACTCAAACGATGAATGCATTATCACATATGTAAAATTGATACCATATTAATTACTACATAATCTATAATTCATACTCAATATTGAATATAACTATACATCTCAACTCAATTGAAATGGCATGACTTATCATGCTTAGCCTATGAAAAGGCCTTGGTTAAAAAGTTTTAGCAATACATTGCACTTTCCCTAACCTTGTACCATTTCCCTTTGTATAATCTTTATCATAACAACCTTTTGAGTACGTGTCAAGATCCAATCTAGAGATAGGTTCCTTAGCCTTGGAATCACTCCCACTGTCCTCACAGTGTGCAGGGATAGGACCTTCCGTTGTTGGAACGAACTACCATTGTTCCTCCAATTCATAAAACCGAATCCTAATAACATCCCTTCCTACTTGCATTTTTCATAATTGCAAGTGTACTCAATCTTCGTTGTAAATCTCTCATTGTTCTACTGTATAGAGCGTATCTAGCAGATATCCTCCTTGATTAATATAGCCAAGATGGTTCTCTAACCATCCTAGTTTGATTAGAATATAGTTATCGTGTAACTGCTTGCACATAAATCCATATCAATTCTAATCACTTAGCTTCATTTCTTTAGTGCTCCAAGAGAACTAACCAATGAACTATATGGCTATATTGAGACTTCTCTCAAAAATTTGATTTGTAACTTTTCGTCATACTCCAAGGATACAAAATTTAAGAATGGTGATACATCTAAGCGTAATGAATTAATCCCGCAGCGGAAGCAAGTGGATTCAATTTCTACATGTTCAATACCTTTGAACATGACTAGACTCTTATCAATATAAGAATATTCATTTAACGCTAATATCCTCACAGCACTATCTTTATAGGTCTGGATATCTTAGAGATGTATTATTCTTCTCTTAAGTCTTCCATCATTCACAATGATCAATATGTCCCTCACATATAAGACTAATAACACCACATTACTCCCACTAAACTCCATGTATAAACAGAACTACTCGATAATTCGAGAAATGTTTATCAAATGATCAAAACATACAATTCAACTCTTTGACATCTACTTAAGACTTCCTCTTAAGTTCGCATCCTACTTTAGGATAGTTACGATTTACAAAACTCATTCAAGATGATTTTAAAATCCAACTATCAAATCATATCCGAATACAATGAAGCATTTGTTGCAAGCAAAACCCTTGCCACCAACCAACCAAGCTAAATAAACATTTTCATGTTTATGCTTGCTTCGGACTTTTGCGGAGTTGGAACTAGATAAAGCATCATAATAAGTTACAGGTTTGTTATTTTCTAAAATGACATAACTCCTGTCCACTTAGATTTCGAAGAAATATTTACTGATTTTGACAAGGAAGGAACATCTTCCTACGTCTTATTCTCAGTTTGTGGCTCTTGAACATTTTCTCCCACTCTGTCTATAAGAAATAATCCTCTTTTCTCTAATAGATAACACCACGAGCCACAAACCCTTTGTTTTCGTGATTATGTAGGAAGAGAGACCACACGTTCATTATCGAACCAAGCTACAATTTAGGTACCATGCCTAACCATATCTCATATGAAATGTAGATAATGGCTTTGATTATGTTTTGAGTTAGTGGAATAAATAAATGCTAGACAAACTGTGATAGAAACTACTTCCAGCTTTATAGTAAAGATTCATCCATATCGTATAGGATTCTTTGTCACTTTCTAATATTATGAAGGTAAACATGTGATACCATATTACACTCCTTTTGGTGCATAAAAGTCTCCACTTTATTGTTCCCAATTTTAACAAAGTACCAATACTTTGGTTTTAATCTCTAGGTTTTGATACTTTTAAACATTCATTTGAACTTATTCAAACAATTTCTCTTCTTACCTCACTAAGTGGATACCTAGTATCTACCTAGTTCGTTGGTAAAAGAGATGAAGAAGTAATAACCCTTTTTGATTGAAATTTTATACGCCCATACACATCAAGGTGTAAATAGGGCGAATATCTTGCTTTATTCATAATTCTTTTCTAGAAATAAGTTATGAATTAATCTTGCTTGGAATACAAGATTTGCACTCATACCAAGAGATTCCCAATCAGATGGTTTGGGACACTAGTCAAAACTAGTTTCTAAATGCAATTTTCAATCGAGAATCGAGAAATAATCGGGGTCACCAATTTGAGTCTTATACAATGAATACACAATAACACTTATATGTCTATGGATGAAATGGCAACTACCCTAGTTCCATTCATGTATATATCTGAATTTATTCTTGCTAGTCGTCGTACGATAATTCAATGTTAGGATTCTAAGGATTTTAAAAACCCTCAGATTGTGTTATGAACACATCCTCCTCTAAATACCCATTTAGAAAGGTAGTTATGACATCTTTCGCCAAATTTCATCATCATGAAATGTGGGATTTTCTAACATTGTTCACAAATTTGTATCAAATACTATTGACGTGATAATTCGCAAGAAGGCTTTGTCAATGTCATACATATTCAAGAAGGAATATGTTGGTGTCACACGACCAACTTCCTTGATCTTTACTTATTAGGGATTTGACTCTATTTTAGTGTCTAGCACCTTCTCTTTCGGGCCTAGTTCTATCCTTAACAATTAAGATAGGTACTTGCTTCTTATTGCTCCCACTCACTTTAAGAATTTCTATTTGATGAAGAATTATCTTCATATAAATTCCTAGTTAATCCTTGACAAGGATGAACTTTTATAGTGGTACTTGGTCAATCAAAATTTCTCACAAATTAATTTACCAATTTTACATTGTCATGTGCTTAACAACTTTAGTGTTTTGATGACAAGTGTTTAGTTTGAGCAATAAGGCTTTTGAACCGTGGATGCATCAAAACATATTTTGATCAAGTATTACTTGTATTCATATTTCTTCACAAGAAATCATACATAGGTAAGTTAGGAATTTAAGATGCTAATCTTGTATTTGCATAGGACAACTCCTATCTAGTTCTATGGAATAGAACGATTCCTATGGAGTTAGTCCACAACCTATGATACGGTTCAATTTTAGAAAGAGATTCTTTGTAGTTAGGAATAGTGGTTTAATGGAGACTCATGTTACAATCGAATTGGTATCATATATGAGTAGGAACGATAATAAATAACAACATAAAACAACGAAATAGTGGGAAAATCAAACATTCATCGTTATATTATAAAACATTTAAGAATGTTTTAGCATTTATATAGTGACCTCTACCCAACTATTATAAATGATCCCGAGATCCAAATTCATATCAAATTGGGCACGGTGAGCCGATTCATCCCTTATCAATATAACTCGGTGGATTAACTCTTTAAACGATTCTACTTCTAGAACTCTCGGTCGATAAAATTACTTTAATATTTATCTTTAGCCCGGAAGACATGCGACTACGGTCACGAATACTTCCGTTGAGCTCAATCCAAATTTCGATGTAGTAACAATTTACCATCCACTTACCCAACGTAATAAGTTTAGCACCCCGGTGAGCCGAGCCTACTTCCTTATGAAATTGGGGCTCATGGTTCTACTATTTGGTAAGGCTAATTCTCAATTATTATTTTGTGAGAGGTCATGTCAATTTATTATCTATCTCGTTTTAAGTGAACTAAAGCGGTGAACTACGATAATTATAATTGACATGGTCGATGACTCGATAAAATGATATGCATGTGTAGTTATGGCGATTTGGCTATGCATGCAAACATATAAAACAAATGCAAGACATAAAGATAAAATCCTAGTATGGCCTTCCTAAAATAGTAAATCAAATAAACTATTTACAAATTCCGAAACCAACTCTTTTGGTCCCTTGAACTTCATATGGCACGCACTCCAAGCCAACACCGTCTTTGTTGGACCGCCTTCTTGAATGACACCGTCTTCAAGGAACTCCAGATAAATTAATTACATAGATTTTCTACTTTATACAATATAAAATAAAATAAAAACTAAATAAAATAAAAGTGATGCGAGATCACATTAATTACAACCGAATCGATATCCCCATTCATTTCGGAAAATACTAATTAAAAACTATGGCCATACTAAGTACAAATTACATAATTAAAAAATTATATAAAATAAAATATGACAATCATAGGAAAAATGCAGCATTAATATATGTATAAAACATGCCATGTTATGTGCCAAATCGACCTATTTAAGCTAATATCGTATATTTGGTCCGGTTTCATGGATTATTGTGACAATTAACCTATTAAAATCACAAAATATTACATAAATCACATCTATGTCCAAGTTAATTACCCCAACCTCTTAGGACTCAAAATTTAGTCTTCACTAAATATTTGACAATAATTCAACTTGATATTATGTAATTGCTCTTTAATAACTATTATTCATAATAATAAGGAGATAATTCCCAAAAAGTCATAAAAATTCGAAAAATTCAAAATCATAATTTTGTATATTCTGGAAAATTCCCAACATCCCAAAATTCTAATTAAAAATTGTCTTTAGATTATATTAATTTATTTCATAAATAAATTGCATAAAACATAATTTTAACCCATTAATTCCAAATTAAACATAAAATTATGCAATAAATCAAAATTAAAAATTTGAATATTCTTAACAAGTTTCTAGAACCTGGAAATGACAAATTTTAAGCCAAAATGGAATTTTTATATTCTTGACTATTAAAGTTGCTTTTTATCAATTTATATCCCATAAAACTCAATAACCATTAAAATCATACGATAATTAACATGTAACTTTAGATCTGATGTTAATATCATATATACAACATTGGTAAAAAATTTCATGCCATAAAATTCAATTTAGCTATTTATGTCAAAATAGTCACTATTTATTCGATTTTTACATCTAAAAATCATAAATCATGCAAAATTAAATCATTTGATCTAAAAATTTACATACAGTTTGTAAATATTGTATGTGACAACATACTAAATTTTCATGTGTAGGAACAAAGTCTAACCATTTTTAACATAAATACCTCTATTTTATCGACTTATAACATGTAAAAATAATAGATCATGCTATATAAAACCATTTTATATGAAATTTTACATGTAATTTGTAAAATATGCAAGTGAGGTCGTGTATGAATTTCAAGATCAGAATCATAGTCTAACTATTTTTAGCATTTTAATTGTCATTTTACTCAATAAAATGTAATAAAAATACAAATAATCATTTTAAAGAGCAATAAATTACCATAAATCATCAAAATGATCTCAAATCAATTTAGGACCAGATTGTTTAACATGCAAAATTTTCGTGGCATTTATCTTCATAAATCACAAATTTTATGTTTTATATGTTAACATATTAACTCGGAAAAACAAAACTGATTATGCATGCAACAACTCTTGCTCTGATACCAATTGTAAGATTCATATATCTCTTATTAGACACTTCTAATAACTATGTGGATTTAGTTTAGTCATAAACTAAACGGAATTTATGCATGCATAACAAAATTACAAAGTAAGAAGAAAAATCAATTATTCTTACAAAGAGGGTCGAGTGGTTTATACTAATTTGGTCTCCTACCAAATTAGTCTTCTTAAAGAATAATCCAAATGCCTCAAAAAAACTTTATATCTAATTGCAAGATCTACTCCTTGAGGATTTGTACCAAGTTAATCATTCGTAATACATGTACTAATTTTGATGCTGGAAATTAGTATATGTCCCTTAAAAATAACAACTAATATTATTGTATACTACTACTAGTAAGGATGAGATAATATTAGAGAAATTTGTGAGTTAGTTTTCTAGTGTGTTCTTCAACAAAAACTAGAGAGAATAAGGAAATTATCAATATAATTATTTTGTAAGAATGAATGAATTGTAGAGAACAATTCTCAATAAGATGAGAGAGGAAGGGGGTGTCGGTTCCATGGGGTGTATGGGGAGCACACTTCTCTTTTTAAGACACCCTTTTTCTCTTATCTAAGTATAGGGTAGGGTGTTGTTCTTGTTTTATGCAAAAGGCACATCATTATGTGCTTAAGCATGCTAATAAAATAATTGATAAAATAACATCCACTAACACACCCTTGTTTCGGTTTTACCTTATAATAGATCCTTCATGGATCGTTGTAAACTTGAAAAGAATGGGTCAAATTTCTCCGATTGGGATGCCCATCTCAAATTAGCCGCCCAAGGTGACGACAAACTTCGTTACCTCACCGAGGCCTCTCCACCCGAACCTAATGCTAGGTCGAGTGCCGCCACTAGGGAAGCATATGAGGCTTACCACAAGGAGTCCGCCGCAATGAAAAATGTATTGATTTTTGCGATGGAGGCGGATCTCCAAAGGAGAGCCTTTAAAATGGGCACCACTAATGAAATCTATTCCAAGCTTGTGACAATGTTTTCACAAACTCCGAGGATCGTCCAATATGAGGCGGCCGCGGCATTCTTTGATCTCGACTTTAAGGAGGGCTAAAAGATTAGCCCTCACGTGCTCAAATTGATGGAGCTAGTCGAGACTTTGAAAATTCAAAAAGTGAAATCCCCAAAGAGCTCATTGTAGATAGGATTCTACACTCCTTATCCAAAGTCAAAGCGTATGTTCAATTCCGGGTGAATTTTAACATGCAAGACAAGGACGTGTCTCTTGAAGAGTTGCACAAGTTACTTGTGCAAGCCGAAAGAGACATGGGGTTAAATGTTAACCCACCTAAGGATGTGCTTAACATAAGCACCAAAAGCAAGGGGAAGTTCAAGAAGAATGGGAAGAAGGGTAAGAAGCAAGCTCCCACTTTCACCAAAGCTAAGACTTTTGAAGCTAGCACTTCCAAAACCAAGAAGGGTCCTCTTGACAAATGCCATTATTATAATGGTGTTGGACATTGGAAGAGGAATTGTTCCAAGTAACTTGGTGACATCAAAGCTGGAAAGATCACTCCAGTAGGTAAATGACTATCCTTTCTTTTATGTTTCTAATTCAACTATGGTATTGTGATACAAAGTTGTTATAATGTATCCCCTTTTTATTGTAAATAGGGCCTCCACCAAGCAAGGACAAGGGAAAAGAAAAGCAAGCTTGAGATATCATCAAGGAGCTAGGAGTAGCTTCCAATGAAGCTTGGCTTATATTGTCTTTATTTTAATGTTATGGATTTTAGAACTATTTTGATTTCCGTGTTCGACATGGAAATAGTTGATCCTTTCTAAACAATTGTTGTATTTTGGATTATGGTGACTTGGTTTGCAACCCAAGTCACCCGTTTTATCGTATTTTCTTTGTTCTAAAAATTTTTCTTTATATGCTTGCACATAGAAACATATGATCATCTACTTAAAGTGATATAATAGACAACTATAATGATGGGATTCATTATATGTCCACAAGCTTAAGGCTTGTGTATGATCAATTATAAAGTAATGTTGAGTTGATGAACTCTCTTAAAGGAATGTCAATCACCAAGTGCACTTATCAAATCTAAAACAATTAGTCAACCCTCCTTATACTTCAAAAATCATTATTTGTGTCTCATAAGCTATCTTTGAATCTCTAGTGTATTTATTCTAAAGATAGAGTGGGAGAAAAATGAAGACACAAAGAACACAAAGCAAATTTGTGTACTTGTGTAAATGAGATCTACGCAAGAAAGAATGATTTGTATACCTATATAGATAGTGTACACGAATAGATGAGATCTATGGTCTCAAATAGATGAAATCTACATGACAAAAGAGACCAAGTGAAGTAATCAAAAGAATATGTTCTCAAGATAACTACACGAGGAGACCAAAAGAAAGTTTTGGAAGAAGAATGACTAATGTAAGGTATTATCAAGAGATTTGGCTAGTATATGAACGACTTCTGACCATTAGTTTCAATATTGATATTTACTCAAGAGCCTAAATGAAACAAAGTTGCATCCTCGAAAGTAAATGTGATTTATGACTAAAAGTTGCAAAGAAAGATATGCCGATATCTACAAAAGCTAAATAAATTGTTAACCACGCTAGTGTCATTACTTAAACCTCATTATGAAAATGAAATGGTTAAACCTCGTTCCGAAAAGGGTATTTTGAGAAGGACGTGTATTAAATGAAATTCGTATTTAAATAATGACATTGCTACGCATCATTATTAAAATGAATGAGTTAGAGATTAAAATCTTTTTCCATAAGTTTAAGACTGAAACCATTTCAAAATAGGTATTTTGAAAGGATATGCTGGGAACATATATGGTTTTATCTTAATAACTTGGCAAAGCAAAATATATTTCAATTTTTGAAATGTTTCGATTGAGTAGTCAATTGCGAAACATGTGGAATTAAGTGTGAGTTGGAAATTATCATGTGAAGACATGGAATTTAGCGGGAGCAATCATCTTGTAAAAATTTATAACTCATTACTCATTGAGAATGACGAGCTAATACTATCTTTCACAAATATACGTTTGAGTTTTCAATTCTGGATGAAAATGGACTATGAAGAATCCAATCACATCATGAGATGTTGGATAGGTATTGAGATATACACATCGAATCAACGAGAAACGTAGGTTATTCATGTCAATGAAAATGGGATTGCCATTAGCAGTCATGGTTGTTCATTGAACCTAAGAATGGTTGATCACATGATTATTTATTACTAATGTTTCCGCCATTAGAATAATCATGCACATGTCCAATAATGAATCATATCCATAAGAGCATGATGAATCATTGGCAAGCCATAGAAGAATCGTCTTGAATTCTCGAGAAGAACTAATGAGCGATTCCAGTGATGGACAGAACACTCTGTTATGTGACAAGAGGTTTCACATAATGAAGTTCGAACACACGTAAGGATTTATGAAAATCATAAGCTATTCAAGCTAAAAGGAGAAATAAGAAGTTTGGAAAGATACTTAGTTAAAGTAAGAAGTTACTCAAAACTAATATTTTCTAATATGCTAGGACTTATGAGAAGTGCTAGGCTAATCATCTTGACAATTGTTGCAAGACTGATCGGTCCGTTTCGTGTTCACAATTTAAGGTGTGGTCGTTGGGTCACGTCCGAATCAAAACACAATTTATAGCTTCACAAACAACTCTAAAATTAGTAAAGAGGCAAGTAAAGGTCGGATCCCAAGGGACGGGTATTGAAATGAGATTTCTATTGCAACTAGTGGTGTCTTAGGGGTGTCTCAAATTGGGTTGATGTAGAAGGTCACTAAACTAAAATATCAATGGAAATAAACAAGCAAGATGAATTAAAGGGTTGTAAACAATTGATTAAAAAGCACTAGGGTGTCATGGGATCATAGGGGAATCATGGGAATTGATCATACAAACATGTTCTCAAATTATAAGCAAGCAATTATTGTTGTGATGGATTGAGTTGGGTTATATCTTACAATCCTAGGAAAGTTTGGATCTCAGAGCCGAATCGATTAGATTGTACAACACCTACAAGTCGACTTATTGTTCCCTACTCAACAACATGCATGGTCTAATGAGACTCGAGTTGGGTTATGTCTTACAAGTCTCATTGAAAAGATAGGAGATGGTGGTAAATGCAAGGATTCATAGGCTTAGCATTTCATCAAATATAACATGTGCATGAGTTGAGATCAAAACAAGCAAGCAAATAAAACATGAAAGCATATTAATTTAAGCATGAATCATTCCCCATGTTGGTTTCCCCTAATCACCCATTAACCCTAGCTAAGAAACTACTCACTCATTATCATGTTGATCATGCTAGCAAGGTTGTCAATCATACCAACAAAATGAAACATGATGAATAAATGAAAGTAATTAACAATAATTAAAAAGGGATTAAGAGAATTATACCTACTAATGATTCCAATAATAAAGCAAAGATAAAAGAAGTACTTGATGCTTGATTATGAGGTTGTCAATCTCCCAATAATAACCCAAATAATCTTCAATTACCCAAAATAAAGGATGAACAAAAGAGAGATTAAAGAAGTAAAACTTATATTAGAACTTGATTAATTGTTGATTACAAAATTAAAGAGAGATTTGATTGATATTAACTACTCTAAGAATTGATAAGAAGAACATGCTCTTCTAATTAGACTAATGGGGTATTTATAGTGGAGATTAGGGGGATACATTAGGGTTAACTAAGGGCTAAACTAGTAATTACACTTTTTAGATTGAGGAGGGAGGAGCCGGTATTTTCCGAAGGAAGGGCTTCTTTCTTTGTAGCTTGGAGAAGACGAAATTGCGCTGTATTGGAATCCGAGCGGATTAGAGTCGGGACGGGCGGATTCTGGCGGTGGAACACGAGCGGATTCAGGAGAATCCGGGCGGATTGTGGCAGGGCTAACCCGAGCGTCTTGTGATGAAACCGCACGGATTGTGCAGGTGGAGGACGGCCGGATTGTAGACAATCCGCACGGATTGTGCCTCAGCAGGATTTCTTCTTCTTTTCTTCCCTTTTCTTCATGAATTCCTTGGGGATTTCCTTGGGGACTCAAGGATCCTTTCTCAACATTGCTCATCTACTATAATATGTACAAAGGCCTTCTAATCTTGTCTCTCCTTGATGCTTGGTCATTGGATTCGATCAATTTAGTCTCGTTTTGCCATGAAAATGCAAGATTCTTACTCCTTTCCTACCGACGGATCAAAATCTCAAAGAATATGCAAAACAAAGAACTAAAGATAAGAAATGACCCAAATATGCACTAAAAAGCATGGGAACGAGGCTAATTCGGGGGCTAAATATGCGCTAATTATGGTCACATCAAATATCCCCAAACCGAACCTTTGCTCGTCCCGAGTAAAGAGGTGACAAAGACTAGGACCATTATTTAAACTAACCTAATAACATAGCCGATATGAGACAATTAGCGGGTCTCACTCCGCCCCTTCAACTCACAACAAGACAACCATGAGGTAGGATGCCTTCTTGCACGGCAAGGTGGGTCTTGCCAAAATGGCGACACATCCAAACATTAAGCACACAAAATCACATAATGGATGCATCTACAAAAGAATAGCCACTTCCTCATCAAGCGGCGGAGGCACTAAAGAGGAACAAATTTAAGAGCATGTAATCCTTCACAAATACTAGTTCAACAAATTACTACGGCTAAGAGGATGGCACTAAATCACCTCCAAATGGTGTTAAACTAGACTACTTTCGTCCTCAATTTCCAAATGCTTTCGTCAAGAGCGATCGGATGGTGGTGGAATGATGATCCCTATGATGCTAGTAGCATATGACATGACAAGTCTTGAATTCTCTACAAAAGTAAAGGTCATGGATCGTCCCAAGCTCGACAAAGTGGCTTGACAAAAGGCTTTTTGGGAATGAAATGCTCAAATCTTTATACAACGGGTGGATATGACTAGTATTCAAAAATTGACCTCATTTCAACTTTCACATTTCAAAAATTTTAGATGGGGTTTGTCCCTTCCGGGCTAGTGTCCTTTGCTTTCGCCAATCGCTTATTAGGCAACAGGTTAACCTCTAGACAATAGCTTTTTGGGGTGATAGTCACTCTGTCTCTGGGCGGCCGAATTCACAACCGTGTGGGGGCACAATTCAATGGATCCCGCTCCAAAGCACATCTAAGTGGTACGCCTCCATCAAAACAATTTAAATTTCTCAACATTCAACAATTCATAACATTTGAGGTTTCCTTGGCATTAAATTACTTCCACATGACAAAATTCCTTGAAATGAGCACTTCAAGCTTATTGATAGAAAATATTTTTGGGTTGCCTTACCACAAGGTCAATCAAGGTCACCTAGACAAGTTAACCAAGTCCACATCGCATCACGGGGTTGGATAGGTGACTCACATGCAAACCCTTGACTAGGCTTTGGGTCATGGGTCAAAAGACACTAGTATGACACTATCTAGGGTGTTTTACAACCATTCTAGTAGGCAAAGTCTTAAGTTGAACAAGTATTTGTAATGGCTTAGTTGCTCTTGTCAAAGTTCCTAATTAGGCATTTTTCAAAACTTTTTCTAAATGCAACTATATGCTATGATGCAACTAATATAAACATCCTAATACAAGTGATTCTATCAACTAATATGACATATAAACTAAATGCAAGTCCTAAGTTCACATTGTTATACCGCATCAATCAAAATAAAGCCACATAGTCATTAACATAAAGAGGAAAAAGGAGATTGGAAAGATCATACCATGCGGTCTTCAATATCCTCATGTCTCGGATGTGGCGTAGTCAATCAATGTGAACAAGGATAGAACAAATACAATATATACAAAACAATATATACACAAGACTACAAAAGGAAATAAACATGTTTTTGGGTTTTCAATTTTCAAATTTTTATGATTTTCGAACTTTTTCAATTTTTTTTGGATTTTTTGAATAAGATTTAAATGTTAGAATTCTCATCCCCACACTAATATGGGCATTGTCCTCAATGGCCAAAATGATGGAAATTATGCAAAGATGATGCATGATTTCTACACTAAATGCAATCTACACTAAGCTACACTACATGATGCATGGTTTTTGTTATGACGGAGAGGATAATTTAGATTACCTCCCGTTGTGTATGCATTAACTTCCCCAAACCGAGTTAGACACTATTGCTAATGTCCAAGGATGGGTGTAGTTCATGCACACACTATGCAATGCATGAAACTACTTTGTCATTTTGCATTTTGAAAGTGGGAACAATAAAATGAGAACACCTCAATGCTACCGAGGTGTGAGTCCTCTATGGTGCTAGGACTACTCCAACAATGATCAAAATTAATAATAATACAAGGTAACAAGACACAAACTTCTTTTCATGAAACTTTGAAAAATAAAGAGGAGAGATGAGAAAAACTTCACTTAAACTTAGGTGGGTGCCTCTCGCCCGCTCCACCTAGTGATGAAGTAGTCTTCTAGGCATCGGCATCATCTCCCTCTAAATCGCTATCCCAAATCTCCTTTGAAGCATCACTCAAACTTGGGTCCATGAATTCGTCTTCCTCACTCTCAAGCTCCACCGTGTCACCTCCACAAGAATTGCCACTCCCCTCCTCTTGTCTACCGTTCGCCCCTTCATTAGCTCTCTCCGAGTTGGGGAAGAGCAAATCCATTTTAGCCCATGAGGGGAAAGCTCCTTCCTCACTAATCCGTCCTCTTCGAACCATCTCGTGATATTGAGGATAGAGTGCATAGTAAGTGTCCACGGAGGTTTCGTATTGACGGTAGTGTAGATCTTGTAAGATTCCCGTGACAAAGTCGTCACGGGGAAGGATGAAGGGATTTGGATGGTTATACGGTTGGTAGGGAAAGGGGTAGGGAGGCACTTTTATCTTCTCATTTTGAGTTTGTTGTTCTTGTTGTTGTGGTGGTGGATTTGGAGGTGGTGGTGCTTGCCTTGTTTGACTTGGGATGAGGTAGGATGGCATTGGAGACAAGTTTCCTCTTCTTGGGGAGATACGTGGTAGGTCGGGCATTGGAAGATAAATCGGATCGCTTCCTTTTGTCAACCACTTTATCCGCTTATCAACCCCCTCGAGGGTTATCCAATGATGATGGACGAGAAGGAGATCTTCATTAATCCTCGTGTTTCCCGTAAGTGGAGTGTACTCATTATTCTCATTGAACCTCGGGTTGAAGTGCTTTGCAAGCCTAGTAATGAGTCCTCCATTTACTATGTGCTTCATTCCATCATCGTCCCCATTTCTAAACTCTGCCCATTTCTCTAGCAATACTAGAGGAGCATTGAAGTGATACACATTTCTCCCTTGAATGTTGAGGTAGGATTCCATAAACACAAGGTCTAATTGGTTCACGATGGCCGGATCTCGGCGGGCAAGTAGAGTGCCCGAAAGAAATCGATAAGTAAGCCTCAAGATCGGGTTTTGGATATGAAAAGCAAGACATTCCTTGGTATGAATGAAATCCCGGCCCGTCATGGCCCTCCACAAAGGTTCAACACTATACTTTTTGGGTTTCGATGTTCGGGTAGGCGAAACATCGAGTCCAAACACATTCGCGAATTCTACAAGGGTCATCATCCTAGAAACATTCTCCAACCTAAACTCTATGTATATCACTTTGTTCAAGTTTGTAATCTTCAAAAAGCTCAAAAATTCAAGCACAAGAGACCGATAGGTTGGTTCATACATGCGAAAAAGGGTTGAAAGACAAAAAACCTCAAAGAGAGCTTCCACTTGGTGATAAATCCCAAGTTTCCTCAAGGTAGCATGACATAAAAACTTAGTGGGTAGAATATTCTTACTTAGAAGCCGGTGGAAGACTAATCTTTGCACATCATTGACAAATTCCACATTTGAGAAGTCATCAAGCCTTGTAAGATCTACAATCTCTTCATGTTCCCTTCTTAATGTGTTGAGATGGGAGGTAGAAGAACATCCCATCATCCTTGGTCTTCTTGCATTCCTAAAAGAGGATCTCCTTGGTGCCATTCTTGATTCTTAAGTTGGATTCTTTTGATTTGTTAAAGGGTAAGGATGTTCCTTGTTGGTTGAGTGTTGCCTTTGGAAACCCTAGAAAATTGGGGCTTTTTGATTTTGTGGGTTAAGAGAGTGATTTGGATATGTATGGGAGTCATAAGGAGATGGGTTTTATAGTGCAAGTGGAAGGAGTAGTGATGTGTCACTATATGTGTGGTGGGGTGTAATTTAATTAGGAAAAGTCGGGTCAAAACACCATGGGAGGACGAGCGGATTCGAGCTGAAGACGCTCGGATTCGTGCTTCTCGGGACGGGCGGATTCTGGGCAATACGCCCGGATTCTGTCACAGCGAAATTTCCAAAATTTGACGCCTCAAAGACGGGCGTCCCGAGCATAAGACGCTCAGATTCTTTTCCATCGGGACGGGCGTCTTCTTTTGAAGACGGACGGATTCCTCTACAGAAATTTTCTTTGAAATGCACTTGTAGAAAGACGGGCGTCTTTCTTCAAATCCGGCCGGATTCTTCAAGACGGGCATTTTCCCTCCTTGGACGCTCGGATTCACCTTCAGTCCAAAAATCTTCAAATTCTCAGTGTAGCTGGACGGACGGATTCTCCTCAGAACGCCCGGATTCCAGCAAGACGGCCGGATTCCAGGGAATCCGCACGTGTTCAGGCTGTGAATTCTTCCTTTGACTTTTTCTCCTCTCTTAGATGCGTCCCCACACTCGAGAATTCGTTCCTTACTTCATTCAAAATTCATTAGTAACCCTCCCTCACTTACGCTTATGAAAAGAGTTCATGCTATTTATTAAAACAAATGCAATAAAACAATAAATACAAGTTAGAGGGTTAGTATATTTACAAGTGGTGGTTTAGGGAGGACTCCACCAAACTCTCCCTTAGATGGTCCTTTCAAGGGTGAGGAGGCCCGAGGTAGGTGACCTCGACCTCTCCAACAAACGCTCCTTCATAGTATGGCTTCAACTATTGACTATTTACTTTGAACTTGCTTCCATCTTCCGTCTTGAGTTCGAAATCTCCATATTTTCCAACTTCGGTTATCACATAGGGACCCATCCATCTAGAGTTCAATTTTCCCGGAAAGAGTCGGTAGCGGGAATTGAATAGAAGGACTTTGTCTCCCTTGTGCAAGGCCTTTTGTCTAATTCTCTTATCATGAAGCAATTTTGTCCTTTCTTTGTAAATCTTTGCATTCTCATAGGATTGTAGTCGGAACTCCTCCAACTCTTGGATTTGGATCATCCTCCTTTGACCGCTTAATTGGAGATCAAGATTAAGTGCTCGGATTGCCCAATAAGCTTTGTACTCCAATTCGATTGGCAAATGACATGCTTTTCCATAGACAAGCTTGTAAGGGGAGGCTCCTATGGGAGTCTTATAGGCCGTCCTATAAGCCCAAAGAGCATCATCAAGCTTTGTGCTCCAATCTTTCCGAGTCTTGTTCACAACTTTCTCAAGGATTTGCTTGATCTCTCTATTTGAAATCTCAACTTGATCGCTTGTTTGAGGATGATATCCCAAGCCGGTTCTATGTTGGACACCATATGTGGTCAAAAGGGGTGCAAGCTTCTTCTCATGGAAATGCGTTCCTCCATCACTAATGATCGATCTAGGAACTCCAAATCTTGGGGAAATTATCTTCTTGAAAAGTTTGGTGACTGTTTTTGCATCATCATTTGGGGTGGCAATTGCCTCCACCCACTTTGAGACATAATCTACGGCCACAAGGATGTACTTATTCCCATTGGATGTCACAAAGGGCCCTTTGTAGTCGATTCCCCAAACATCGAAGATCTCCACCTCTAGAATGCCCCTTTGTGGCATTTCGTTCCTCCAAGAGATATTTCCCGTTCTTTGACAAGCGTCGCAATGAATGATGAATTCTCTTGTATCTTGAAACATTGTAGGCCAATAGAAGCCCGATTGGAGAATTTTTGCAACGGTTCTCCTTGCTCCATGGTGCCCACCGTAGGGTGATGAATGACATCCTTCCAAGATTCCTTGGATTTCCCATTGAGGGATGCATCTCCGGTAGAGCCCATCACTACACTCCTTGTAGAGGTTTGGGTCATCCCAAAAGTACCTCTTCACTTCGAATAGGAATCTCTTCCTTTGGTTGTGGTTCAAATTTGGAGGGAGTACCTTTCCAACAATATAATTGGCATAATCGGCAAACCATGGGGTGATGTGCCTTTCAAGTTGTGTTTGAATGGCCATCAAAATATCGTCGGGGAATGAGTCATTGATCGGGGTTTCTCCATTTTCACCATGAAACCGGATCCTTGACAAGTGATCCGCCACTACATTCTCGGCTCCTTTCTTTTCTCTTATTTCCAAGTCAAATTCTTGAAGAAGCAGAATCCATCTCAACAATCTTGGTTTTGCCTCCTTCTTTATCAAGAGATGTCGGAGAGCGCGATGATCAGAAAATACAATCACCTTGGATCCAAGCAAGTAGGAACGGAATTTATCCAAAGCATATACAATGGCAAGAAGCTCCTTTTCGGTTGTGTCATAATTCACTTGGGAGGGGTCAAGGGTCTTGCTTATGTAATAGATGGCGTGAAGAGCTCTCCCTACCCGTTGGCCAAGAACCGCTCCAACGGCGTAGTTGCTAGCGTCACACATAATCTCGAAAGGTAACTCCCAATTCGGGGGTTGGATGATTGGTGCCGAGATTAATGCTTCCTTGATTCTATTAAAAGCTTCAACACACTCATCAGTGAATTGGAATTGGGCATCTTTAAGCAAAAGTTGAGTGAGGGGTTTTGCTATTTTTGAAAAATCCTTTATGAAACGACGATAAAAACCCGCGTGACCGATAAAACTTCTCACCCCTCTAACATTCACGGGAGGTGGGAGTTTCTCTATCACCTCAACTTTAGCTTTATCGACCTCGATGCCCTTTTCCGAAATCAAATGACCCAAAACAATTCCTTCATTGACCATGAAGTGACACTTTTCCCAATTTAAAACAAGACTAACATCTTCACACTTTTGCAACACAAGAGAAAGATTATGCAAACATGAGTCAAAGTCCTTTCCATAAACACTAAAATCATCCATAAAAACTTCCATTATGGTCTCTAAGTAATCGGAGAAGACACTCATCATGCATCTTTGGAAAGTGGCGGGGGCATTATATAAACCAAAAGGCATCCTCCTATATGCAAAAGTGCCATAAGGGCAAGTGAAGGTGGTCTTATGTTGGTCATCCGGGTGTATAGGGATTTGGAAGAATCCCGAATACCCGTCAAGGTAACAAAAGAATTTGTTGGAGGCTAACCTCTCAAGCATTTGGTCAATGAATGGTAAGGGGAAGTGATCCTTTCTTGGTGCGGAGTTTAATTTCCGATAGTTAATACACATACGCCAACCGGTGATCATTCTTGTGGGTATTAGTTCATTCTTTTCATTTGTCACTACCGTAGTACCTCCTTTCTTAGGTACCACTTGGACGGGGCTAACCCACAAAGAATCCTTTATGGGATATATGATTCCCGCATCAAGTAATTTCATGACTTCTCCTTTGACAACTTCTTGCATGTGGGGGTTCAATCTTCTTTGGGGTTGAATGGTAGGTCTATGGTCTTCCTCTAGATGAATTCTATGCATGCAAAAGTTGGGACTTATCCCCTTAAGGTCATCTAGACTATAACCTATAGCCTTCTCATGTTGTTTCAACACATCAAGCAATTTTCCCAATTGGTCATCATCAAGTCTATCATTAACAATCACGGGTTTGGTCTTTGATTCATCAAGGTAAGCATATTCCAAATTTGGGGGAAGGGGTTTCAAAGTAGGAGTTTGTACCTCACTCTCCTCCTTTGGAGTTTCATTGAGAATTTGCTCCATCTCCATTAGACATTCCATTCTCATAGCATACTCAACTTCATTTTCATCAACCCCATCATATTCAAATTCCATGATGGGTTCCTCTTGCTCTTGAGCTTGTAAAATATCTTCTAGGATGGATTGCTCATCCTCTATGGGTTGACATGCTTCCACTAGAATGTTATGCACTAATTTGGATTGTGCATGAGTAAGTTCTTTGTTGGCTAGAGCGGCCTCAAAAAGATCCACCTCCAATTCTCAATACATATTTTTAGCCTCACTTGCTTCCAAGGCCTCCAATGCTTGTATGAGATCTTTGAAGAAAGGTATACTTAAGTGGTCCTCTACAAAACAATCTATAAGATCCATCTCGCAAAATATCGAACAACTTGAAAACGATTAGAACAAACCTTGAGGAGTTTTACTTCCCCAAGGTAAAGAAAGACACAACTAATAACAATGTAAAGAAATCTATATCAAGTAAACACCGTCCCCGACAACGGCGCCATTTTTGATCGGTCCGTTTCGTGTTCACAATTTAAGGTGTGGTCGTTGGGTCACGTCCGAATCAAAACACAATTTATAGCTTCACAAACAACTCTACAATTAGTAAAGAGGCAAGTAAAGGTCGGATCCCAAGGGACGGGTATTGAAATGAGATTTCTATTGCAACTAGTGGTGTCTTAGGGGTGTCACAAATTGGGTTGATGTAGAAGGTCACTAAACTAAAATATCAATGGAAATAAACAAACAAGATGAATTAAAGGGTTGTAAACAATTGATTAAAAAGCACTAGGGTGTCATGGGATCATAGGGGAATCATGAGAATTGATCATACAAACATGTTCTCAAATTATAAGCAAGCAATTATTGTTGTGATGGATTGAGTTAGGTTATATCTTACAATCCTGGGAAATTTTGGGTCCCGGAGCCGAATCGATTAGATTGTACACCTACAAGTCGACTTAGTCTTCCCTACTCAACAACATGCATGGTCTAATGAGACTCGAGTTGGGTTATGTCTTACAAGTCTCATTGAAAAGATAGGAGATGGTGGTAAATGCAAGGATTCATAGGCTTAGCATTTCATCAAATATAACATGTGCATGAGTTGAGATCAAAACAAGCAAGCAAATAAAACATGAAAGCATATTAATTTAAGCATGAATCATTCCCCATGTTGGTTTCTCCTAATCACCCATTAACCCTAGCTAAGAAACTACTCACTCATTATCATGTTGATCATGCTAGCAAGGTTGTCAATCATACCAACAAAATGAAACATGATGAATAAATGAAAGTAATTAACAATAATTAAAAAGGGATTAAGAGAATTATACCTACTAATGATTCCAATAATAAAGCAAAGATAAAAGAAGTACTTGATGCTTGATTGAGAGGTTGTCATTCTCCCAATAATAACCCAAATAATCTTCAATTACCCAAAATAAAGGATGAACAAAAGAGAGATTAAGGAAGTAAAACTTATATTAGAACTTGATTAATTGTTGATTACAAAATTAAAGAGAGATTTGATTGATATTAACTACTCTAAGAATTGATAAGAAGAACATGCTCTTCTAATTAGACTAATGGGGTATTTATAGTGGAGATTAGGGGGATGCATTAGGGTTAACTAAGGGCTAAACTAGTAATTACACTTTTTAGATTGAGCAGGGAGGAGCCGGTATTTTCCGAAGGAAGGGATTCTTTCTTTGTAGCTTGGAGAAGACGAAATTGCGCTGTGCTGGAATCCGAGCGGATTAGAGTCGGGACGGGCGGATTCTGGCGGTGGAACACGAGCAGATTCAGGAGAATCTGGGCGGATTGTGGCAGGGCTAACCCGAGCGTCTTGTGATGAAACCGCACGGATTGTGCAGGTGGAGGACGGCCGGATTGTAGACAATTCGCACGGATTGTGCCTCAGCAGGATTTCTTCTTCTTTTCCTCCCTTTTCTTCATGAATTCCTTGGGGATTTCCTTGGGGACTCAAGGATCAATTTAGTCTCTCCTTGATGCTTGGTCATTGGATTCGATCAATTTAGTCTCATTTTGCCATGAAAATGCAAGATTCTTACTCCTTTCTTACCAAGGGATCAAAATCTCAAAGAATATGCAAAACAAAGAACTAAAGATAAGAAATGACCCAAATATGCACTAAAAAGCATGGGAACGAGGCTAATTCGGGGGCTAAATATGCGCTAATTATGGCCACATCAAAGACCCTACAAAACGTACACATAGTGCATTGTGAGTTGATAGAACACTTGACCAGTGAAAGTTATATCATCCACCACAAATTCGTTGGTTATGTGATAAACAACAAGAAAGTTCTTTCAAGATAGAACCCAAACCAAGGTTGGGAACCTATACGTGTACTTGGTAAGGTTCATGCTATGAGAGATAACATGAATATAAAGGAAAATGGAATATAAGAAGTTTGAACACATGGACACATGGTATGTTAAACTTCTATTGCAATCGACTAGTGTTTACACATTTACGATGTACATCACAAGGTTGTAACATGGTATTGGCTACCCGAATGTGATGTCGACATTCGCCGTTTGAGTTATTATTAACTCACCTTATACTTTGTTACATCCAGACGGATTGTAGAGACAATTAAACCCCGTTAAAGTGAACACGGATTAACATAGTATTCGCCCATAGTCACTTGTATGAGGTGACGTCTCGAAGTGACTAGAGTGTGATGCGATTGATGGCAAGTTCAAGTGCCATGGAGTCATGTGTGATGACTAGTCGATCACATAGGCAGACTGTTTGGAACACTTTGTCGGGCCTTATGAACGCTTATAGAGTTCTGGCAAATTTATATAGCCTGGTCGTGGCGAGAGCTACTATAGTATTCTAATGAGTCGATTCTTTTGACTAAAGACTGTTCGCCTAAGATGGCACAGTTTTAGATTAACTTTGATTTGTGTTACTACGACCTTCGTAAATGGGGTCAAATGGGCATATTTTGGGTTATGATTGTCCACCCCTTGTCAGGGTTATAACAATATCTCAGGGCCACTCGAGGAGTAATGAACTGGACATGCGTGGCCACGCTCGGAAGATATCTATGGTAGATAAATCCGGTCAATCAGTTATTCTCCATATCGAGGAAACCACTCTCGATATGATCACTTGCAAGTACGACCTAAAAGACACCTTGCATTGAGTGGGAGATAGTAATAGGACAAGAGAATTGGTGACGCACACTTGTCGAGGACAAGTGGGAGATTGTTGGAATATGTGTCCTCCGACAATAATGCGATCACAACTGTCGATCATGATGATCACATGTTTAAGTCTCATTTTTAAGAATACATGTGGGAAGTAATATTTTATTGTCAACTGGTCCACACATATCGGTAATGATTGGTTGACTAGAGTTTGACATTACTGTCGTGCGACGGTGGTGATCAGTTGATCCCCTTAGGTCATACCTAAAGGGTAACACTCTTAATTGAATATTTAATTGGTCGTATGATGATACGAGTCAATTAAATTACTTAAAATTGACGGACGGTTTTGGAAGTAATATTTACGTATCTCATTATAATTTGATTAAATAAGATACGGTCTAAGTGATCGAATTGTTTTATTACTTAGATGAAATTATTGTTTACGGAAACGATTGAATTTGAATGAATAATTTATTATAAATACAAGATGTTGTGATTTATAATTGGTAAATCATTTTGGTACAAGTAATTATGAATTACTAAGTCGATTTTGTACATGACGTATTTTTATTAATACGTTGATTTTTAATATGTTAAAAATGCATAACAATTTTACATGACTTGTGACATGGGACAAATTGATAAATTGACAAAGATAAAATGGAATCCATTTTATCTTATATTGACCGAAATGGAGGGTGATTTAGGCTAAATATTGTGTTAATTAATTTTTAAGTGGAAAGCATAATCATTTACCTAAATACTAGCCATGCATACCTAGTTACTCTTGTGAAGAACACCTTGGTCATGCATTGGCCCCTTTACCCTCCCCCTACCCGGTTTTCCTAGTGAAAAGGCCAAAGGGTTTTTCTCTTATTTTACCTAATATACACTACATGCATACTAGTCTATTATTATTCATTCTAACATCTAAAATATAGAGTTTTAGAGAGATAAATTACTCCAATATTCCTCCCTCTTGACCGAAATTCAAAGAGGACAAAACATTAGTTTTGGGTCATTTTTAGTTAAATTAATATTGTTCTAGTATTAATAATATTAATTTTTAAGAGGTTATCTTAGGTATAATTCCTTGTAAGGGATTCTAAGCTTGAATCCTTTGTTCATCCAATAATACGAAGCTCAAGAACAAGTGAGTAGGAGAACTCATTTGTGCCCAAATATCCGATTTCTCAATGTAAGGAAAACGATTTCTTCTTTATCTTTATTTATGTTTGCATGCATAAGATCTAAATTAATTTTATGACTAAATTAATTGAAACATATTTGAATATGTTGAGTATAATGAGATATAGATTTCTAACACCAAAATGCATAAAAATTGAAAAATTTCGAAAAATCTCAAAAATATGTCTTTTAATTTCATAAAAACAAAACCCATAAAAATTTTGAAAAATTGAAAAATCCAAAAACATGTTCATTTCCTTTGTAGTGTAGTCTTGTATATATTGTTTTGTATATATTGTGTTTGTTCATCCTTGTTCACATTGATCGACTATGCCACATCCGAGACATGAGGATATTGAAAACCGCATGGTATGATCTTTCCACTCTTTTTTCCTCTTTATGTTAATGACTATGTGGCTTTATTTTGATTGATGCGGTATAAACAATGTGAATTTAGGATTGCATTTAGTTTAATTGGCATGCTAGTTGGTAGAAGCATATGCATTAGGATGTATAAATGTTAGTTGCATCATGGCATGTAGTTTGCATGTTAGAAAATTTTGTGAAACCATCTAATTGGGAAGCTTGACAAGTGTATATAGGCCCTTGTAGATACTTTTTCTTCTTAAGACTTTGCTTGTTAGAATACTTGTAAAACACCCTAGGATGTGTCATGCTAGTATCCTTTGACCTATGGATTAAGGCCTAGTCAAGAGTACCTTATGGTGTGATAACTCCTTGGCTATCGTTTATTCCAAGGTGACCCTTGAAACCATGCAACCATCATCCATATTCTACCACATTTTCTCATCAAAGGGAATGGGCACAAAAAGAAATTGTTCAAAAATTTGAGTTCAAGAAAAGAAAAGAAAAGAGGAGTAACACAAATGAAAACTCCTATGCCTCAAAAATAAGGCACCCTCATTACTAATTGGGGTGACTTTGAAAATGTTCAAAAGAAATGTAAAAAAGTTGAAAGTTGTCAAGTATTGAAATGTCAAACATCAAAAGAAATGGCAAAAATAAAGTGTTCTCAAATGTTATATGCCACAAGAAATTGGGGGGAAAAACAAACAACAAAAGCAAACTCCCAAATGAAACTCAAATTCTATTGATCCCTTTATCCATCGTATCCACTTTTGTGCATGGTAGAGAGGGGACGACCCTTCTTCTTGTCTAGGCAAGAGGGAGAATTCCGCGATCCTCCAGTGTTTCTAACGCCATAAGGAGTCTATTCTTGACAAAAGCATTTAACGATTGAGGACAAAGGTACCCTATCTTGACACAACTTGGAGGTGATTTATTGGTATCCTTCTAGGCTTAGTAGTTTGAAGAAATTGTATCTATGAAGGAGTGTGTACCCTTGAATTGCTTCCCTTGTAGATAATTTCCGTCACTTAGATGAGGAAAGTGTCTATTCTTTTTGTAGATGCATCCATTACTTGATTTTGTGTTCTTTAATGATTGGATGTGTCGCCATTTTGGCAAGACCAACCTTGCCTTGCAAGATGGCATCCTACCTCATGGTTGTCTTGTTGTTAGTTGAAGGGGCGGAGTGAGACCCGCTAATTGTCTCACATCGGCTATGTTATTAGGATAGTTTAAATAAAGGTCTAGTCTTTGTCACCTCTTTACTCGGGACGAGTAAAGGTTCGGTTTGGGGATATTTGATGTGACTCATATTTGCACACATTTAGTCCCCTACTTGAACCTATTTTGCACATTATTATAGCATCTCATCGCTATTTTACCCGTCAAATGCCTCCTATTTTGCTTTCCTGTTGCTTTGTGTTTGATTTGTAGGAAAGGAGACAATTAGGCGGAAAATTCTCGTCTCTTGAGCCTATTTGGAAGGACATTGACGATCTTGGTTGAACGGGTATTAAAGGAAAGGCAAGAACTAAAAACCAACGTTGCAAGAATAAGTAGTATGCAAAGGGAGGCATTCGGAAGAGGAATCCGAGCGTCCAAGGAGCTAAGACGCTCATCCAAGGAGCCCGTAATACGAGCGTCCCGACTCCTCATCCGCTCGTCCCTCCATGCCACAATCCGAGCGTCTTACCTCTTGGACGAGCGGACCATGGCGTCTTCAGCAAAGATGCCCATCTCTCCAAAATACTTGCGATTCCCTGCTTAGAACTTAGAATTGTTAATTACTAGTATAGCCTTAGTTAACCTAATGAGACACTACTATAAATACCCCATTTTGATGATAATCAAAGGGGGCTTCTACATTAGAAATTTCTCTTAGATTAGATTAGGAGTAGATTAGAATAGATTACTCTTTAATCTTTTCATAAATCATACATTAATCTCTCCTTAATTATTGTTCAAGCTCATTACTTTTGGGTAATTGAAGATTATTGGGTTATTATTGGAGAATTGACAACTCTTCATCAATCAATCAAGTTTTCTTCTATTATTCTTTGCTTTATTATTTGGATCATCTTAAGTTGGTATAATTGTTTTACCCTTTACTCTTTATTGTTTATTTCCTCATTCTCTTATCATGTTTACAGTTGTTGTGATGATTGACACCATTAATGACATGTTCTCCATGATAATAAGTGAGTAGTTACTAAAATAGGATTAGTGGGTAATTAGGGGAAACCAACATGGGGAATGATTAATGCTTAATCTAATATGTTCACATAACTTATTTGCTTGCTTGTTGTGATGTCAACCTATGCACATGTTATGTTTGATGAAATGCTAAGCCTATGAATCCTTTCATTTTTACTCATCTCTTATCTACTCAACTTAACTTGTAAGATATAAACCAACTCGAGTCTTGTTAGACCATGCATAGAAGCGATTAGGAGGAAAGTAAGTCGACTTGTAGGTGTTGTACAATCTAATCGATTCGGCTCCGGGACCCAACTCTTCCTAAGAACCGTAAGATATAAACCAACTCAGTCCTCTACAACACTAATAGCTTGCAACTTTGTAAACATGTTTGTATGATCAACTCCCATGAATCCCCCATGACCCCATGATATCCTAGTCCCCTTTATTACTTGTCTACAACTTTATTTACTTTATTGCTTCCATTAGTCTAGAACACCACTACAAACCCCATCAATTGTGACACTAGCATAAATTGAGATAGATAGACTTAGAACCCAAAACACACCGTTCCATGGATTGACCTCGACTTAACCACTAACTAGTTGTTTTGTTGAGAATATAAATGTGTTTGATTGAGAGCCCCGACAACACTCTCGCCACCCTTGAGTTCCGCACTAGACCCACCTATGTCAACCCACATACAGTTAATCATCCTTGCCGTTAAATTTTTATTTGTTTTCGGTTACCTTTTGCTTTGCTTGCCTTAATAACACTTCTTCATAATTCGGCCCATTAGGCTTTAAATACTTTTATGTCATTCGGCCCATTTTGGCATTGTTCATATTCGGCCCATTGGCATTCTTATTTTGGTTTGTTAAGACATATTATCGTAAACCTTGCTAGATGTTGATTACTTTCTCGTCTTATAATATATGTTTGCTTTTCTTTTCTTTCCTCTATTTATATTATTCTGGTTATTTTATATCTTGTTCTCATCTTTTCGATGATGTCAAGAGGGGAAAGAAATGAACTTCATTTATAGTATTTGCCTAAGCTTGCTCCTTATCAAGACCTTTAGTCTCTTAAGGTCCTTAGATGCTATGATTTTGTATATACTTGTCTTGCTTTGCTTTTAACCCTTCTACATTATGACGGTATTACATTGAGGGGGAATTTCTTTAGACACAAATCATAGGAGACTTGTCATCATCAAAAAGGGGAAATTTGTTGGACCATATAGATATATGTCCTTTTCAGTTTTGATAATGACAAGTGTGTTGTGTTTATATATGTGGTACTTGTAATTGTTTGTTGAATGTTTATCTAAAGAAAGAAAGAGACAAAGTTATAGTAACTTGATCTGTAACTTTGGAAGAACAAAGCTTGTTGATTATATCAAGACAAAGACAAATACAAGTTTTGAAGCTCAAGATAAAGAGCTTATATTCAAGATATGAAGATGACCAACTACTGAAGATCTCCAGGAAGATTAGATAGTATAGGTCGTCATTTGGTAATGGTATCTTTAGATGCGATTTTTGTGAAGTAAAGTTATAGCTATTTCATCTATAACTTTACTAAACTAAATCTAAGGTTATAGCTCTTTTCACTATAAATTTGGATGACATATGAAGAACTTTGTTTTTAAAGCTTAGAAATGGTTTTATATATTAAAGTATTTATTTTGATTATATCTTATGCTTTTTACGGGTGAATAATTAGTTATTATTCTATTGATTAGTAATACAACTTATGAGTTGTTATGCTATCTAAAATTTATACTATTATTCATGATAAACTCTAAACAGAGCCCACCCAGGGTTTTGTGCCACCTAGGGTTTCGTGGAAGAGGACGGCCATCTTGGTAACGATTCTGTTCTCGTTCTCCTTGTTCTGCAAGCTATGGTTTAGCGTATCTTATTTGATGATAATTTGCTTAAGATTTCATATCCCTTTAATTTTATAAATAATATATGTTTTCCATAAAAATAGACAATATATCTTGCTATAGTTATTAACGAAAGCGTTCATATCTTCTTTATTATTTAGCAAGATATTATTGTTAGGTTCATATACCTATTATTAGAATCTTCTAATGGTGAACTAATTAACATATTAATATGAATTCTTTAGATCTAGTGCATGCATAACTAAATAAGAGATTAAATAAGAAAAACAATGTCCCTTACATTGTTGAGTGGCTCGAAATAATGGGCATAAATAAGGTCACCTTCTTTATTTGTTCTTGACCTTAAATGTAATGGATGATCCTCGAAAATCCCAAATGTAGAAATCCTTCTTTGATTGCACCCAAGACAAATCCCTTAAATTAATATATTAATTAACAGGATTAATACACTAGTATCCTTAAATTGATTCTAATATTATCTATATTACTACACTAGTAATCCAATATTTGTGATAATATTAGATGAACAAATTAATATTTTCTAAAAGCTTGTTTTAGAGAGAAGTGGGAGAGAAGGAGGTAAGAATGCATGTGAAATGAATGAATAATGGAGTAGAGTAAAATGAGAACAAATTCTCATTATAAGAGGAGGAAGGGGCCGGGTAGAAGAGGCCAAAAATAGCATCTTCTTTTTCCTTTCACTCTTCTCCAAATATGTAGGTGTGTAAGCTAGTGTAGGTTAGGCATGATTAAGTTATTTTATCTCATAAAATAATTCACCCACTAACCCCTTCCACCCTCAATATTTCGGTCCATATGTAAGATGGACATTCATTTTATTTTGTCAATTTGTCACTTGTCACACAATATGTCACATGTAGTATGTTGCATGTTATTAATTAATTTAATGCATACCTAACAAATAAATATCATTTTATATATTAATTAAATTACATACAACAAATTGACTAGTGATTCTTGATCACATAAATAAAATGGGTTATATAATTATAATTCACAACATATTGTAATTATAATTAACCATTCATTCTTATCTCAATTGTTTCACAAACAATAATCGATTTTAGTAATAAAGTATTTTAATTACTAAAATTACTCTTATTTAATCCAATTACAATAAGATATAAATATTCTCTCTCACAAATGAATTGTTCAATTTTAAGGAATTGATCAACTTGTATCGTCATACAATTAATCAATTTGTCTATTAAGGGAATTGTCCTATAGGTGTGACCTTAATGGATCAACTGATCACCACCGTCAAACGACAGTAATGTCACACTCTAGTTAGCCAATCATTACTGATTAATATTGATAAGTTGACTGTATAAATGAATCATCCCTTACGTATTCTTAATTTGAGATTTAAACATGTGATCGCACTATTGTTGAGGACACATACTCCAACAATCTCCCACTTGTCCGAGACAAGTGTGCGTCACCAATTCTCTTGTCCTATTACAATCTCCCACTCAATGCAAGGTGTCTTGCAGGTCGTATTTGCATTTGATCATATCTTGAGTGGTTTCCTAGATCTGGAGAGTAATTGTCTGACCGGAATCATCTACCGTAGATACCTTCCGAGCGTGGCCACGCATTTTCAGTTCACTGCTCCTCGAGTGGCCTTGATATTTCAAATAACCCTGACAAGGGGGTGGACAATTCCTATCGCACTATTCCCTTCGTATAGCCACAGTTCATCATAACACAAAATGTACTCATTTGACTTCAGTTATGACAGTCGTAGAGTATAAATCAAAGCCATTCAGAAATTTGTGCCAACTTGGGCGAATAGTCTTTAGTGAAAAGAATTGACTCATAAGAATACTATAGTAGCTCTCGCCACGATCAGGCTTTATGAATTTCCAGAACTCTATAAGCGGTCACTGCCCGACAGAGTGTCCCATACAGTCTGTCTATGTGATCGACTAGTCATCCATATGACCCTATGGCACTTGAACTTGCCATCAATCGCATCACACTCTAGTCACTTCGAGACGTCACCTCCTTTAAGTAACTAGGGGTGAATACTATGTTAATCCAGTTCACTTTAATGGGGTTCAACATTGTCTCAACAACCCATTTGGATATAACAAAGTAATGGATGAGTTTAAAGAAACTCAAACGATAAATGTGATTATCATATATGAATAGTCAATATACAATTACTACTTCATATCTTATAATCTATAGTGTACCTTTTACACTAGTTAAAATGCAATAAAAGCTTGGTAAGTGGATATGCCATGTATCCATTCATTCCAACTTTATGAATTGCTATTTCCTTCTATTCAATGTCATTTCTAATGACATGAATTTATCTAAGTATATGTCTAGTCTTCTTACTAGACTTGGGATCTTGCACGTGGAAGATGCTCCCACTGTTATCACATAACTTGTGATAAAGTCTTTTGTAGAGGGATTTACTTACACTCCCTACGTTGACCATCCTATCACAATTTACTTAGATTCTATTTGTAGAACTTGCAATGGTTGAAACTAAAACATTTCTCTAGTCTCTTACTCCTATGTCAATAAAATCAGCTGAGGATTTCGATAAATCCTTATAGGTTTGGAAACTAATGTTTGTGTAACTCTTCAACACACAACTTAGTATATCATCCAAACATAAGAACGAATCCTCAATTCTCCTCGAGAATCTTAAGGACGTTCTTTAAGGCTTTCACAAGACCATCATTCGAATTAACTTGTTATTGACTTATTATGCTCTAAGCATATGATTCGTCACAGGCGTGTGCATTTAATGGCATAATGATCGTTCTAATGGCGGAAACATTAGAAATCAATTTCATGTGATCAACAACTTATTAGGTTCAGTGAATGACTATGATTCTATCATAGTAATTCCACTTTCATCACCATAAACAACCTACTCAATCTTGTTGATATTTAAACAGATATGACAGAACTTATCATCATAAGACTCTCGACTCTATGCCAATATTCTCTCAAATTAACACATAGATTCGGAAATCTAAAATACATCGCGCCTTTTCCTAGTCTCCCAATCACTCTTTCATAGAAGAGAGCATTGGTACATTATTCTCAATAAGCAATATGTTATCAACATATAAGACATGGAAAAATGATTGTGGCTCCCACTTAACTTCATGTATAACCATGATTCTTCAACAATGTGAATGAACCATTCTTAATTTTCACATGAACGAAAAATATAATCCTTTGATGCTTGCTTAAGACCATTCTAGAATCACATAAGAAGGCTTTGCATAATTTGTTAGGATTCTTAGATCTTTATCTAAGGTTTTGTGTTCCATACACATCCTTTTCTAAATTCCCATTTTAGAAAAGCGAATTTTTAATATCATTTGCCATTTTTCATCAAAATGAAATGTGCAATTCCCAACATGATTTATCTTAATTAACATCTTCATGTCAATCTATGCACTTAGGTACTCTAAAGCTCTATTTACTTTAAAGAGACCATCGCCTTAAAGTAAATCTACTCTTGAGTAACAATTTTTGGATTGTAATGCTATGGCTTGTATGCAACAAATTCGATTTGGGACAAGCTCATTATACCTTTACTTTCGAAAATTAACATATTAACAATAAGACACTTGAACTTTACTCCCACTCTATCTCAATAGATTATAGTTTCATTACTTTCGAAAAGTAACACATAAACTATAAAACATGTTTGTGATGATCTACTCTCACTCTATCTCTTAGAAATACATCTATCTTCTTAAGAGATAGCTTTGTGAGTTACAAACATATATAGTGAAGTAATAAAGTTTGTCTAGACTTACGTGTTAGCACATAAAAAGACCAGCTCTATCATGGCAGCTTGATTCATGCAATATGCGTGTCTGATCCATGTCATATGTTAAATAGACTTGTTATTTCAGGTATCTCCAGGTTGACCATTCGTTTTTAATAACGTGTCCGTTTTGGATTGCAATTTCCCAAAAGTGAGTTTGATAACTCAAATCGACTCATGTCCATTTTATGTACAAACTTGAAGTCTTAAGTCCTCCCATAGCTCGTATGGAGTCTTATAAGTGGTGTAGCCAATTGGTTTATCAGATTTCTCCTTTTAGAGTTCAAATAACTCTTTTTGACCTTTTAATCATACTTTCTTATATCAAATAAGATTTGACATTAAGTCACAAAAGCATAAGTGAGAATTAAATTCATGACTTATGAACTAATTACAATGATCCCATCGTTGTAATTCTTTTATGATTAGATTAAGTCAACATAAATTATGTTTTGATATATAAATGGTGTATAATGAAGAATTTTAGAACATAAAATTTCCATAAACCGAGTGACTTGGGTTGCAAACCAAGCCATTAAAATTCAAATACAACTTCTTGTTCTTGAAAAAAAAAGGGAAATAAACTAATTTCCATGTCTAACATGGAAATACAAAGAGTACTAAAACAACAAGTTCAAAATACAACAATGAAATGAAGACTCTCATTATAAAGGCCAAGCTTCCATAGGTCTTCTACTATGGGCGGCTACTCTAGCTTCCCTTGAAGAGCCTCCTTAGGCTTGCTTGTCCTTGCCTTTGTCTTTGTTCGGATGCCCTTAAAAACAAATTGAAAAGGGTAAAAATCACAACTTGTATCCAAATACCGAAGTTGAGATTTTTATCAATAACATAATAGATTAGAGAATTTATTACCTACTGGAGTCACATGTCCAGCTTTCACATCTCAAAGATACTTAGGGCAATTACGCTTCCAATGGCCCATACCACAACAATAGTGGCAATTATCTTCAGAAGATGCGCCCTTTTTCGGCTTGGATGAGTTATTACCAATAACTCTCCCTCTGCCCTTGTTGGAGGTGGGTTTCTTGCCCTTACTAGTACTCCTCTTAAACTTCTCTTTGCTTTTATTGTTAATTGAAAGCACATCCTTGGTTAACATCAAGACCCATATCCCTCTCAGCTTGTACAAGCAAGTTGTGCAATTCATGGACAGAAGTCTTCATGTTTTGCATATTGTAGTTTACCCTAAACTGCACATATGCCTTGACTTTGTTCAAGGAATGTAAGACTCAGTCTATAACGAGTTGTTCGGGAATGTCAACCTTTTGGATCTTAAGAGTCTCAACAAGCTCAATCAATTTGAGCACATGAGGGCTAACCTTTTAGCCCTCTTTGATGTTCATTTTGAAAAACGCGGAGGCCGCCTCATATTGGATTATCCTAGGAGCTTGCGAAAACATGGTCACAAGCTTGGTGTAGATCTCATAGACCGTGCTCATTTTAATAGCACCCTTTTGGAGATCGGGCTCCATAGAGAAAATCAAGACATTCTTAATAGCTGCCGACTCTTTTAGGTAGGCCTCATAGGCTTCCCTTGCGGCGGAGGTTGACCTTGTAGTAGGTGCAGTGGGAGCGGCTTCGGTAAGGTAACGAAGCTTGTCGTCACCTTCCGCGGCCAAACGGAGTTGCGCATCCCAATCGGCGAAGTTAGAACCATTATTTTCAAGTTTGCATCGATCCATAAAGGATCGGAGCCAAGAAGCATTGGGGAGTGGTGGAGCGTTAGTGCTAGTTGATGTAGATGAAACTGGAGTCGTCATTACAAACTAATCAATTTGACTACAAAATTCAAAATGAAGGAATTATAAACATTTATCGTCTTAAAACTTGTAAATATTTGAAACAAGTTTTAGCATTTATATAGTGACCTCTACCCAACTATTATAAATAATTCCGAGATCCAAATTCATATCAATTCGGGCATGGTGAGCCAATTCATCCCTACTCAATATAACTCGGTGGATTAACTCTTTAATCGATTCTACTTCTAGAACTCTCGGTCGATAAAATTACTTTAATATTTATCTTAAGCCCGGAACACATGCAGCTACGGTCGCGAATACTTCCGTTGAGCTCAATCCAAATTTCAATGTAATAACAATTTACTACCCACTTACCCAACGTAACAAGTTTAGTACCTTGGTGAGCAAAGCCTACTTCCTTAAAAAATTGGGATTCATGGTTCTACTATTTGGTAAGGCTAATTCTCAATTATTATTTAGTCAGGGGTCTTGTCAATTTATTATCTATCACGTTTTAAGTGAACTAAAGCGGTGAACTACGATAATTATAATTGACACGGTCGATGACTCGATATGAAATGCATGTGTTGTTATGGCGATTTGGCAATGCATGCAACATATTAAAATAAATGCAAAGCAATAATAATAAATTCCTAGCATGGCCTTTCTAAAATAGAAAATCAAATAATCTATTACATATTCGGAAACCAACTCCTTTGGTCCCTTGAATCTTCAAGTGGCATGCCTCCCAAGAACACCGTCTTTGTCGGAACACCTTTCAGAATGACACCGTCTTGAAGGAACTCCGGAATTACAAATAATAATAAAAATACATAGCTATTCCTATTATACATTTGTAAAATAAAAAAGTAGTAAAAATAAAAGTGATACGAGATCACATTAAATTACAACCGAATCAATATCCCCTTTCATTACGGGTAATATCGATTAAAACTAAGGCCATACTAAGATAAATTACATAATTCAAAAATTATATAAATAAAAAGACATTCAACAATTAAAATATGCAGCATTATAATATGTATCTATCATGCCAAATTATGGGCCAAATCGCCCTATTTAACTAACATCGTTTATATAACCCGGTTTTATGGAAATGCGTGATAATAACTTATTAAAATCACAAATCAATACTTAAATCAAATTTAAGCTCAAGTTAATTATCCAACATACTTAGGTCTCAAAAATTAGCCATTACTCAATTTTTGACAATAATTCAAATTGATATAATTTTATGCTCATTTTGACCTTAAAATCATAACTATTATACAATAAATCCAAATTAAATTACTATAATTTCAAAATTTGAATCTTAAATTTTTGAATATTCTGGAATACATACAAGACACTCATAATTCAAAAATTATGGTTAAATTTTTCGAATTTATTTCGAGAAAAATGTAGTTGCCATTTATCGGTTTTATCAAATAAAACATCTAAAGTATACAAAAATTAATCAAATCAATTTTACAACTTTAGGTATGATAAGTGGGATATAAATGCAACCTAAAACAATTTTCTCACGCCATGTAATTCGTTTTAGCTATTTATGCTAAAATAGTCACTATTTATGTCATTTTTACTCTAAAAATTCATAAATCATGCTAAATGAATCAAGTTCATCTCAAATTTTACACACAGTGAGTAAAAAATGCATGTGACAACATATTAAAATTTCGTGGCCTATTTCGAAGTTTAACTATATTTAACCATTTTACCTCCATTTAATTCATTTTTATCTCATAAAAATCATAAACCATGCAATATTAATCACATTAATACGAAATTTTACATACAAAAAGTAAAATATGCATGTGAGGTCATATAAAAATTCCAAGGTCAGAGACTTAGTTTAACTATTTTTAGCATTTTAATTTCCATTTTAGTCATAAAAATGTAATAAAATAATTAAAAATCATTAAAATGAGCAATAAAATACCATAAATCATAAAAAAGACCTAAAAAAATTTTAGGACCAGAATATATAACTTGCATCATGATTTCATGATTTCATCTAATTAATCACAAATTTTTAGTTTTAATTAAGTTACTAATAACTAGAAAAAACTATAAATCGATTATGCATGCAACATCCTATGCTCCGATACCAATTGTTAGGTTCATATAGATATTATTAGACTCTTCTAATGGTGAACTAATTAACATATTAATATGAATTCTTTAGATCTAGTGCATGCATAACTAAATAAGAGATTAAATAAGAAAAACAATGTCCCTTACATTGTTGAGTGGCTCGAAATAATGGGCACAAATAAGGTCACCTTTCTTATTTGTTCTTGAGCTTAAATATAATGGATGATCCTCCAAAATCCCAAATGTAGAGATCCTCCTTTGATTGCACCTAAGACAAATCCCTTAAAATAATATATTAATTAACTAGATTAATACACTAGTATCCTTAAAATGATTCTAATATTATCTATATTACTACACTAGTAATCCAATATTTGTGATAATATTAGATGAACAAATTAATATTTTCTAAAAGCTTGTTTTAGAGAGAAGTGGAAGAGAAGGATGTAAGACTGCATGTGAAATGAATGAATAAATGGAGTAGAGTAAAATGAGAACAAATTCTCATTATAAGAGGAGGAAGGGGCTGGGTAGAAGAGGCCAAAAATAGCATCTTCTTTTTCCTTTTACAATTCTCCAAATATGTAGGTGTGTAAGCTAGTGTAGGTTAGCCATGATTAAGTTATTTTATCTCATAAAATAATTCACCCACTAACAACTTCCACCCTCAATATTTCGGTCCATATATAAGATGGACGTCCATTTTATTTTGTCAATTTGTCACTTGTCACACAATATGTCACATGTAGTATGTTGCATGTTATTAATTAATTAATTTAATGCATACTTATCAAATAAATATCATTTTATTTATTAATTAAATTACATACAACAAATTGACTAGTGATTCTTGATCACATAAATAAAATGGGTCATATAATTATAATTCACAACATATTGTAATTATAATTAACCATTCATTCTTATCTCAATTGTTTCACAAACAATAATCGATTTTAGTAATAAAGTATTTTAATTACTAAAATAAATCTTATTTAATCCAATTACAATAAGATATAAATATTCTCTTTCACAAATAAATTGTTCAATTTTAAGGAATTGATCAACTTGTATCGTCATACAATTAATCAATTTGTCTATTACGGGAATTGTCCTATAGGTGTGACCTTAAAGGATCAACTGATCACCACCGTCAAACGACAGTAATGTCAAACTCTAGTTGGCCAATCATTGCTGATTAATGTTGATCAGTTGACTATATAAATGAAACATCCCTTACGTATTCTTAATTTGAGATTTAAACATGTGATCGCACTATTATTGAGAACACATACTCCAACAATTATTCCATAAAGATAAGAAATAATCTTATGAAAAATTCTTTCTTCTTTCACACGAAATACACGGCTCTAGGGTTTCAAATTTTTAAACCCTAGTTTCCGTCTTCTATAAATACCATTTTTGTTATTTTAATTATGTTAAGACTTTTCACGCAAAATCACTTTACGAGCTTATCCCGAAAATAGAGTAAATTTTTTTTTAATTACAAATGCTTTTAAAACATTCTTACTTTATTTATTATTTCGAAAAGTCAAGTTCTTCATTTGTCAATTACGTTTATTGATATCGTTATTGGATATTAGTGCTTAGATTTGTTTCTTATATGTTCAATTGTGTGAACATCGAAAGAACAATCAAACATTTTCTTATTAACGTAAGATAGATTGATCGAGTATTTAACGGTACTCAATTGAGTTAAAACTAGAGTTAGCTGTACGAGTGGGTTAGTAATTTTGTAATCCGTAGAAAGGTACTAAAATTATTAATCGAGAATAGTGGACGTAGGTTTCGACTTGTGAAACTGAACCACTTAAAAAATCCGTGTGTCCTTGCATTTCTTTATTTATTTCGTTTTTCTTTCCATTTCACATACAATCAAGTTAGTTGAATTTAATCAATAAATTCACACTAATTGTTATTCACACGCTTCATACGAACATAATCGAAAAAGTGGGCTTATTTACTTATACTCAGTTCACCCCCGCTCCCCCCCTCATGAGTATTTCGGATCGATAGACTCTTCACCGAGCCTCCTCCCTCACGTCCTGCCACTATACCCCAGCCTCATCCCTTAGGTAGAACACAGCCTGTTTCACCATCATATCCTCCGGACACTTCAGCACCTCAAGAAAACTCTCCATCTGAAGAGTCTATCGATCCGATATACTTAAGTGAGGGGGGGGGGGGTGAATTAAGTATAAAAACTGCCCACTTTTTCGATTGTCTGTATGAGCGTGAATTAATAATTAACTATTTAAAGTTTATTGATTACACTTTAACTATTTGACTAAGCAGATTAAAACTTAAAGAAATCAACGAAAGAAGACGAGTGACACACGTGATTTTGAAGTGGTTCAGTTTCACAAGTCGAAACCTACGTCCACTATTCTCTATTATTAATTTTAGTACCTTTCTACGGATTACAAAATTACTAACTCACTCGTACAACTAACTATAGTTATAACTCAATTGAGTACCGTTAAAAACTCGGTTCTGTCTAACTTACGTTAATAATAAAGCACTTGATTATTCTTCTAATTTTTTCACACAATTGAACGAGTAAGAAACAATATAAATTACAATTATCCAATAACGTAATCTATGAAAGTAAATAACAATATGAAGCACGACTTTTCGTAAGGATTTTCGAATTGAAAAAACAAATTAATTACTTGATAAAGCGTTTACTCGATTAGTTTGAAAAATGATGTTTAAGATTGCGAAAAGTTATTTTTAAATAATGAAGTACTTGTGTATATATAGTAGAGCGGAGAGCTAGGGTTTAATGAAACCCTAGAGGTGTCGTGCGGCCCTAATGAATTGTTTCACAAGAAACAAATCTTATCTTCTCTTAATTTAATTCATTTAATATCTCATTATAAGTAAATAAGATAAATCTATAAAATTGTTAAGATAGGAAAATATCTTACAACAACTTATTCTAGATTTAACCTAATAGACTACTTGTACAAAGGGCTAGTGCAAAGTGGACGATGACTCATAAGCCTATCATCTTATTTCGAAACCCTAGATGAAATATTGATGCATGAATTAGGGTTTAGATCTAGATAAATTTGAGAACCCTAGATAGCATGACAACTCATAAGTTATTTTACTCATCAATAGGATATCCATAAATTTATTTGATCTAATCAAACCCGTATCTCCTTTCTAATATACGCACACATAGTTTTGAAAAATATATTAAAGATTTGAGCTTCGAAAATCGATTTTAAAACCCTAAAATCATGACTTCATATTGCAGCCTAAAGTTATAGGTCAAATGACTATAACATTAATCTTGGTAAGTAAAGTTATAGGAAAAATAGCTATAACATTACCTTCCCAACATTACTTCTTAAAATACCGTTAATGGATGATGTCCTATACTAGCTAATATTCCTGGAGATCTTCATTATATGGATCATCTCTTCATCTTGATCGTAAGCTCTTTATCTTGAGCTTCTTAAAGACTTGATCATGCCTTTTGCTTGAGTGATCATTGTAGTTATGTTTAAGAGTATTCAATGTTATAGCTCAAGCAACTATAACATTACTTAAATGATGCTTTACAAATCTTCAATGTTATAGTCATGAATGCTATTAAATTGCTTGCTTATACCGCAACCCTTATTCAATCTAACCATGACTAAAGAAAAGATTACGAGCAACAGGTATACATATTATAAAGTACACTTGTCATTATCAAAACATAACATATAATTATATGGTCCAACAAATTCCCCCTTTTTGATGATGACAAGTCTCTATGATTTGTGACTAAGTGCAAGGTCCCTCTCAACATAATACTACAAATTTTATAGTCAGTCGAACGCAAGAACAAGCTACTTATATTCAAAGTTATAGCATCTAATGACTTTGAGAGATTAAATGTTCTGACAAGGAGAAAGCTTAGGCAAATACTTAAGTCACGGTCATTTCTTCCCCCTCTTTACAATCATCGAAAATATGAGAACAAGACATAAAACAACTAGAATTGTAATACTACGGTTTTATGAGTCTCTGGGTACTCTATCGAGTGTGGCTTACTCTGTCGAGTAAGTATGTTTGGAATACGAAACAGTAGTCTGCCTGTAGGGTACTCGATCGAGTAGCCTTGGTACTCGATCGAGTAAGTGGCACTCGATCGAGTATGAGACTTACTCGATCGAGTAAGTCGGTAATTGGGTAATGTTTGACGGGTTTTGTTAATAATGTGGATTAATATATATAATACTCCGTTATCTTTCCTAAACACTTTTCATAAACCTAATTCATAAAAAGAGAGATTGCAAACTACGTTGTTCAATTCATTCGCATTATTGGCAAATCCCGGAGCTAGAGAAGTCGGATTTCGTTGTTCTTGATATCATAGTGATCCTTGCGTCAAGGGTAAATTCTACGTACCGTTTTTATAGTTTTTGGTTGACTTTAGTTAAACCTTTCTTCTACGAACCCTCCTCCCATACACATAATCATACAATCACCACACAACAATTACCCAAAATAAAGGATGAAAAAGAGAGAGATTAAGGAAATAAAACTTGTATTAAAACTTGATTAAATGTTGATTACAAGATTAAAGAGAGATTTGATTGATATTAACTACTCTAAAGATTGCTAAGAAGAACATGCTCTTCTAATTAGACTAATGGGGTATTTATAGTGGGGATTAGGTGTATGAATTATGGTTAACTAAGGGCTTAAATGACGATTAAGTCCCTTGTTGAGGAAACGCCGGTCTCTTTTGGGAGACTCCGGTCTCTAGGGAGACTCCGGTCTCTAGAAAAAGATGTGCATACTTCCTTGAAGCTTGAAGAAGACGAAATGGGACTGTCTGGGAATCCGGGCGTCTTTACCATGGGACGGGCGGATTTGGCGGTCTCTGCCCGGGCGTCCAGGGGGTGAAGACGGGCGGATTTGGGAGCTTTTGCCCGGGCGTCTTCTGGAGAAGCCGCTCGGGTTGTGGCTTGGCGGACAGGCGGATTCAAGGCAATCCGCACGGATTGTCAGGCAGTCTTGTTCCTTCTTCTTTTCTTCCTTTTTCTTCATAAAATCCTTGAGGATTTCCTCGGGGATGCAAGGATCTTTTCTCATCATTGCCCATCTACTATAGTATGTACAAAGGCCTTCTAATCTTGTCTCTCCTTGATGCTTGGTCATTGAATTCAATAATTTTAGCCTCATTTTGCCATGAAAATGCAAGGTTTGCACTCCTTTCCTACCAAGGGATCAAAATCTCAAAGAATATGCAAAACAAAGAACTAAAGACAATAAATGACCCAAATATGCACTAAAAAGCATGGGAACAAGGTTAATTCGGGGACTAAATATGCTCTAATTATGGTCACATCAAATATCCCCAAACCGAACCTTTGCTCGTCCCGAGTAAAGAGGTGACAAAGACTAGGACCATTATTTAAACTAAGCTAATAACATAGCCGATATGAGACAATTAGCGGGTCTCACTCCGCCCCTTCAACTCACAACAAGACAACCATGAGGTAGGATGCCTTCTTGCAAGGCAAGGTGGGTCGTGCCAAAATGGTGACACATCCAAACATTAAGCATACAAAGTCAAGTAATGGATGATCAACAAAAGAATAGCCACTTTCCTCATCTAAGTGGCGGAAATTATCTACAAGGGAAGCAATTCAAGGGTACACACTCCTTCATAGATGCAATTTCTTCAAACTAATAAGCCTAGAAGGATACCAATAAATCACCTCCAAGTTGTGTCAAGCTAGGGTACCTTTGTCCTCAATCGTTAAATGCTTTTGTCAAGAGTAGACTCCCTATGGTGTTAGAAACACTGGAGGATCACGGAATTCCCCCTCTTGCCTAGACAAGAAGAAGGGTCGTCCCCTCTCCACCATGTACAAAAATGGATACGATGGATAAAGGGATCGAAAGTAATTGAGTTTCATTTTGGGAGTTTGCTTTGTTGTTGTTTTTCCCCCCAATTTCTTGTGGCATTTGACATTTGAGAACACATTCTTTTGCCATTTCTTTTGATTTTTGGCATTTCAATACTTGACAACTTTTCAACTTTTTGCATTTTCTTTTTGAACATTTTCAAAGTCACCCCATATGTAGTGTGGGTGCCTTATATTTGAAGTTTTAGGAGTCTATTTTTTTGCTCCTCTTTTCATTTAATGCATTTTGAAAACTTTCGTTCACTTTTCATTTCATTGAACTCAAATCAATTTCTTTTTGTGCCCATTCCCTTTGATGGTAAAAATGTGGTAGAACATGGATGATGGATGCATGCATGGTTTCAAGGGTCACCTTGGAATAAACGGTAGCCAAGGAGTTATCACACCACAAGGTACTCTTGACTAGGCCTTAATCCATGGGTTAAAGGATACTAGCATGACACATCCTAGGGTGTTTTACAAGTATTCTAACAAGCAAAGTCTTAAGAAGAAAAAGCATCTACTAGGGCCTATATACACTTGTCAAACTTCCCAAGTAGACGGTTTCGCAAAATTTTTCTAACATGCAAACTACATGCCATGATGCAACTACCATATAAACATCCTAATGCAAATGATTCTACCAACTAATATGACATATAAACTAAATGCAAGTCCTAAGTTCACACTGTTATACCGCATCAATCAAAATAAAGCCACATAGTCATTAACATAAAGAGGAAAAGGAGATTGGAAAGATCATACCATGCGGTCTTCAATATCCTCATGTCTCGGATGTGGCGTAGTCGATCAATGTGAACAAGGATAGAACAAATACAATATATACAACAATATATACATGACTACACTACAAAGGAAATGAACTTGTTTTTGGTTTTTTCAATTTTTCAAATTTTTATGGTTTTTCAAATTTTTTGATTTTTTTTGGATTTTTAAATAAAGGTTAAGTTAGAATTCCTCATCCCCACACTAATATGCGCATTGTCCTCAATGGCCAAAATGATGGGAAATCATGCAAGCATGATGCATGAATTCTACACTAAATGCAAGCTACACTAATCTACACTACATGATGCATGGGTTTTTTGTTTATGACGGAGAGCGTAATTTAGATTACCTCCCATTGCGTATGCATGTACTTCCCCAAATCGAGTTAGACATTATTTCTAATGTCCTAAAGGTTGTGGTAGTTCATGCACACAAGATGCAATGCATGAAACTAAATTTGTCATTTTGGATTTTCAAAAGTGGGAACAATGAAATAAGAACACCTCAATGGGGCCGAGGTGTTAGTCCTCTATGTTGCTAGGACTCTCCAACCATGATCAAGTTAAATAATGTACAAGTTAACAAAACATAAACTTCTTTCAAGAAAATTGAAACTAAAGAGAGGAGATGAGGAAACTTCACTTAAGCTTGAGATGGGTGCCTCACGCCCGCTCCATCTAGCTATGAAGAGATCCTCTAGAGATCGCCGTCATCTCCCTCTAGATCACTATCCCATATTTCCTTGGATGCATCACTTGTATTCGGGTCCATGAACTCGTCCTCTTCACTTCCAAGCTCCACCGTGTCCCCTCCACAAGAATTGTTTCTCCCTTCCTCTTGTCGCCCGTTTGCCCCTTCATTTGCTCACTCTAAATTGGGGAAGAGTAAATCCATTTGTGCCCAAGAGAGAAATGCTTCCTCCTAACTAATCTTTCCCCTTTGAATCATATCTTGGTATTGAGGATAAAGTGTATAATAATTGTCCACGGTAGCTTCATATTGTCGAAAGTGCAAATCTTATAGAATTCCCGTTACAAAGTCATCAGGGGGAAGGATAAAGGGGTTGGGATGGTTGTACGGTTGGTAAGGAAATGGGTAGGGAGGCACTTTGATTTTCTCATCTTGAGGTTGTTTCTCTTGTTGTTGTTGTTGTTGGGGATTTGGAGGTGGTGGTGCTTGCCTTGCTTGGGTTGGGTTTGGAGGGATGAGGTAGGATGAGATTGGTGATAAAGATCCTCTTCTTGGTGAGATTCTTGGTAGGCCGGTCATTGGTAGGTATATTGGATCACTTCCTTTCGTTATCCACTTGATCCTTTTATCAACCCCCTCAAGGGTTATCCAATGATGATGAATAAGAAGAAGGTCTTCATTTATCCTTGTATTTCCGGAAAGAGGAGCATACTCATTATTCTCATTGAATTTTGGATTGAAATGCTTTGCAATCTTCGTAATGAGCCCTCCATTAACAATGTGTCTCATCCCATCATCATCGCCGTTCCTAAACTTTGCCCATTTTTCATGTAGCACAAGAGGTGCATTGAATCGGTACCCACCCCTTCCTTGGATATTGAGATAAGACTCCATGAACACAAGGTCATATTCGTTCACTTGCCGGATCTCGGCGAGCAAGTAGAGTGTCGGAAAGGAACCGGTAAGTGAGTCTCAAAATAGGATTTTGAATGTGGAAAGCTAGACACTCCTTGATGTACATGAAATCTCGGTCGGTCATGGCCCTCCATAAGGGTGCAACACTATATCTCTTTGGTTTTGATGTCTGGGTAGGCGAGACATCGAGACCAAGCACATTAGCAAATTCCACTAGAGTTATCATTCTTGAAACACTTTCCAACCAAAATTCTATTCATATTGTTCTATTCAAGGTTGTAATCTTCAAGAAGCTCAAAAATTCAAGCACAAGGGATCGGTAAGTTTGCTCATGCATGTGGAAAAGGGTAGAAAGACCAAACAACTCAAAAAGAGCTTCCACTTGGTGATAAATCCCAAGTTTCCTTAAAGTATCATGACATAAAAACTTAGTAGGGAGAATGTTCTTACGAAGAAGCCGGTGGAAAACGAGTCTTTGCACATCATTGACAAATTCAACATTTGAGAAATCATCAAGTCTTGTAAGGTCCACAATTTCTTCATGCTCCCTTCTTAATGTGTTGATATGGGAGGTAGAAGAGATTCCTCTTACCCTTGGTCTTCTCCTATCCCTAAAGGAAGATCCCTTTGGTGGCATTCTTTCATTGTTGAGTTGGAATTTTTGATTTGTTAAAGTATAAAGATGCTCCTTGTGGATTGAATGTTGTCTTTGGAACCCTAGAAAATTGGGGCTTTTTGATTTTGTGGGGTAAAAGAGTGATTGGGATATGCTTTGGAGTCATAAGAAGGTGGGTTTTTATAATACAAGTGGAAGGAAGGGTGATGTGTCACAAATTGTGTGGTGGGGTATAATAAAAATAGGAAAAATCGTGGTTGATTCACCGCAGGAAGACGAGCCGATTCGAGGGTAAGACGCTCGGATTTCAGCGTTTCGGGATGAGCGGTTTTGAGGGAAGACGCCCGGATTCTGCCTCAGTTTGATTTTCCAAAAATATGACGCTGCCAAGACGGGCGTCTCGACCCCAAGACGCTCGGATTCTTCTGAAAGGAGACGGGCGTCTTTTCCCAAAGATGGGCGGATTCTGAGACAGTATCCTTTCTTGAAATGCACTGGCAAAAAGACGGGCGTCTTTTTGCAAAGACGGGCGGATTCCTCAGGACGAGCGTCTTCTCTGTCAGGACGCTCGGATTCTTCGGCAGTCCCAAAATTTCAATTTCACAGCCTAAAAGGACGGACGAATTCTGGCTAAAACGCCCGGATTGCAGCAGGACGGGCGGTTTCCAGGGAAGTCGCTCGGGTTCCTTGCTGCGGATTTTTCTTTGTTTTCCTTGACTTTGACAAATGCTTCCCCACACTTGAAGATTGGTTCCTTCCTTCATTCAAAATTCGTTAGTGACCCTCCCTCACTTAGTCTCATGGAAAGAGTTTATGTTTATAATTTAAAGGAATGCAGTAAAATTATAAATACAAGTTAGAGGGTTAGTATATTTACAAGTGGTGGTTTAGAGAGGACTCCACCAAACTCTCCCTTTGATGGTTCTTTCAAGGATGAGAAAGCCCGAGGTAGGTGACCTCGACCTCTCCAATAAACGCTCCCTCATAGTATGGCTTCAACCTTTGACCATTGACCTTGAACTTGCTTCCATCTTCCGCTTTGATTTCAAAATCCCCATATTTTCCCACTTCGGTTATCACATAGGGACCCATCCATCTAGAGTTCAACTTTCCCGGAAAGAGTCGGTAGCGGGAATTGAATAGAAGGACTTTATCCCCTTTGTGCAAGGCTTTTTGTTTAATCCTCTTGTCATGGAGCAATTTTGTCCTTTCCTTGTAGATCTTGGCATTTTTGTAGGATTGTAGTCGGAATTGCTCCAACTCTTGAATTTGAATCATCCTCTTTTGACCACTCAATTTGAGATCAAGGTTAAGTACTCGGATTGCCCAAAAAGCTTTGTACTCCAATTCGATTGGCAAGTGGCATGCTTTTCCATAGACAAGCTTGTAAGGGGAGGCTCCTATGGGAGTTTTATAGGCCGTCCTATAAGCCCAAAGAGCGTCATCAAGTTTTGTGCTGCAATCTTTTCGGGTCTTGTTCACAACTTTCTCAAGGATTTGCTTGATCTCTCTATTCAAAACTTCAACTTGACCGCTTGTTTGAGGATGATATCCCAACCCGGTCCTATGTTAAACACCATATTTGGTCAAAAGAGATACGAGTTTCTTTTCATGAAAATGCATTCCTCCATCACTTATGATTGCTCTATGAACTCCAAATCTTGGGAAGATTATTTTCTTGAAGAGTTTGGTGACCGTTTTTGCACCATCATTTGAAGTGGCAATTGCCTCCACCCACTTTGAGACGTAGTCTACGGCCACAAGGATGTACTTATTCCCATTGGATGTCACAAACGGACCTTGGTAGTCGATCCCCCAAAAATCGAAGATCTCCACCTCTAGAATGCCCCTTTGTGGCATTTCGTTCCTCCAAGAGATATTCCCCGTTCTTTGACAAGCATCACAATGAATGATGAATTCTCTTGTGTCTTGAAACATTGTAGCCAATAGAAGCCCGATTGAAGAATTTTTGCAATGGTCCTCATTGCTCCATGGTGCCCATCGTAGGGTGATAAGTGACACCCTTCCAAGATTCCTTGGACTTCCCATTGAGGGATGCATCTCCGGTAGAGCCTATCACTACACTCTATGTAGAGGTTTGGGTCATCCCAAAAGTACCTCTTGTTGGGGCTGGTGTCCTCTACAGTTAGCGCAATAACATTTAAATATCTAAAAGGATCAAAGGGTATACTTTTGTATTATTATCAGTTGGTCCACGTTTATCAATAACGGTTGGCTTGCTAGATAAGTTTGACGTTATTGTCATACTGATGGCGGTGATCAATTGGTCCCTAAAAGTCACACCTATAGGATACGTTTGAGAGATGTGACGGTATGAAAATGCAGTCATATTGATGCCTAATTTGACTAAGCAGTTAGTCGGAGTTATTGACTAATAAATTAGTCAAACTCGATGTTGAGATAATTATTTAATACGGATTAAATAATAATGGCTAAGGCGAATTAAACAGTTAATTCGTAAATTAAATATAAACGATTATATTTGATTAATGTATATTGAATAAATTAATTATACAATATTGTCATTATCGGACATGTATTATTATATCGACTAATTCATGTTGCTAGACGATATTTTAATAACCGATAACCGATGACGATTTATAATAAAATCCCGTCATATACATTTAGCAATTTCGAGTCGGACCACGAGTTAAAAATAAGGAGAAAGTGGAAAGCCCACTCCCTCCTCTATTGAAGCTCACGACCGAATGCAACAAAAGGAGAGCCTCTCTCCTTTTGTAACCTAATCAATTCATTTGAAAAAATATTAGGGTTTCGGGGCATTTTCTTCTGAAATTTCTAGATCTCACATCGTAAAAACTCACAACAACTCTCTCAATATTGCAAGTCAATTAGAGAGTATTTCTACCACAAGGGGCATAGTCTAAGACGGTCTTGGGTGCAACGATTAGGAGGAAATCTACGTTGATTTCTATCTTAGGCCGAATTCTCAAGGACCCGAGGTTAATTCTTGTGCTTTATCGTTTTTCTCTTGTATTTTGTTTTATGACAATAATCACATGTTAAATTTTGCGTTATAGTCCTAAAATTTAAGGGTTTTATACGGATATTACCCCACAAGTGGTATCAGAGCGAGGCCACGTAATTTTTCCATTGTGATTTTCATTAAACGAATTGAATCGATATTTTTTTTGCATAAAATTCCGTGCGGCAGTTTTTTTTATGTCTCGGCTGTTTTGTTTTTTTTTTAAGCAAACCGTGACAATTTTTTTGCATTGGTAATCGTGCCACACGACTTTATACTGATCAGACGATGTTTTGTTTTCGATTTGTTCTTTGCATATTGTTCTTTTAATACGGATTATGTTCAAATTGCAATTGGTAATTTTTATCAAATCGATTTTGCGAGGGTTTTTGATGTTTGGGAATTTTTTCCCCTTTTTCTTGCTCTCGGCAATTAGCTGAAAAAAAAAAAAAAAAAATTTGTGTACTGTTCACGGTAAGGCCGTGAAAGAAAAAAAAAAAAATTCGTGTTTTTTTTTTTTTTTCGGCCATAACAAATGCACAATACGGATTTTGTGCATTCGCTTGATAGTGAAACGGTTCACTCACGTACCAGTTAGTTATTTTAAAGCGATTTAAAGTAACGGATTATCTTGGATTAAAATTAAGTTGATTAAAGCGGTTTTGTCACATAATTTTAGTCATTAAAGGTGGTTTGGATGAATTTAACATAATTACGGAATTATGTCACGAATAAATTTTATTTTAGTTGATGCATTTTATTTATCGTTATTTTGAATGCCTTGAATATTTTATTACGTATTTAATTTTTACAAACAGTTGTAACTTAGTGTGGCCTTAGTAGAACGTGTTACCGTAATGATGGAACACGGTCTTGGTTGTATTTTGAGATCTTGAATCTCCGTTTTGGTTTTTCCTTGTAATTACATTTTTTAATTTAGAATGTAAATAGGTTTATATTTTGTAATTTTAAATTGTAATTTTGAGAAGACCACAGATGGAGATAGGATGCTCACTCCCGCTGCATGGACAAAGATGGAACATCAAGACAAGCTTCTCGGGTCCAACGGTGGATTCCAAAGTTGTATTATGTTCTTTTTACTAGGATAGGCCACACTAGGAAATTTTATTTACGTTTTGCATTCTTTTATTTATTTTATCGTAACGATAGATTGCATCATTTTCCGCCTAAACCAAACCACTTAATAATTGCATGAAAACTGACTCATATAGAGGTCACGCGTTAGTTTTCTTTGATATACAGATATCACATGTTTTTAATTAAGCCATCACCTAAGTTAATTCATTCACGTAATGCTAGTTTTTCGTTCACTTAAAATGAATTAAAACTAAGTTGATGGGATCTTCCTCGTATAAACAAAAATTGAGAACAGTCTTTATAGGTCAAACTCCAATGAATCCCTTCTTCGTCGGTAGGCATAATATGACCCCTTCTACGTCGGGTAAGTTGGAACTGATTGACCTATTTTATCTCAACACTATGGTCACTCGTACGATCCTGTGATTATGGTGGACTATAGATAGGATTTACGGAAATCTATCGACCAAGAGTTCTAACGATGGAACTAGCTAAACAGTTGGCTTATCAATTTACGGAAATTGAGTCTTGGGATCACTTGTATTATTCTTGAGGGAGATCAATTATGCAAGTACAATGAGTCTACACGATTAAAATGAATTTTTAATAGACTTAAATCACCTCGATGAGTTGCTTATTTCGTTTTGTTTTTCCTTTCTTTTTCAAAGTGTAGATCACGATCACTTAAACTCGCTAATAACAAAATGGTGGCCGTCTTGCCGACCCCAATGCCAAGTGCCACATTGGACCCCGAGTCCTGGCTTCGGATCTTCATGAATCGATGAATCACTCAACTCGATCGAAGAATGATGGATCAAACTTCGCGGACGGGAGGCGGCATTACGGAATGCTTTGCCGCAGGTGACGGAAGCTCAAATTTCGACAGAGCCCATCCCGTCAAACCCAGGTCCCACGGCTGGAGCTAACGAGATCGCCAAGTATAACGATTTCGTCATGGAAGCGGGTGCGATTAAAAACGTACTCATTTTTGCAATGGAATCCAATTTGCAGAAACGCTTCATAGCCCAAGGTGCAAACAAGATTTTCACCACGCTCACCAAGGAATTCTCGAAAGCACCGAGAATCGTGACCTATGAGCATACCACTCGCTTCTTTGATGCGAGACTCCAGAAGGGCCAACCGGTTAGCCCACACATTCTCAGCATGATTGAGAATGTCGAGAGACTGGAGGCGCTTGATTGTAAAATCAGCGAGAACATCGTGATTGACCGCATGCTTCATTCACTCCACGATGGTTTTGCGCTCTTTAGAGCGAATTACTATATGAATGATTTGAAGAAAAGTCCTCATGAACTACACTCCCTACTCGTACAGACCGAGAAGGATATGAAGTTCAGTGGGAGCTTGAAACAGGATGTTCTCGTTGTGTCAAACAAGGGCAAGGGTAAGGGCAAAGCTCAGGCAGACCTAGCGGTAGGTAAACCGAAGTTTAAGAAGTCGGGATCAGGTAAGAGTGGGCCTGGTGAGGCAAGCAACTCATCAGGCGCGACAAAGAGCAAGACCGAAAACATGGAATGCCATCACTGCCACAATACTGGGCATTGGAGGCGTACATGTCCTGTTTACCATGAGGACATAAAAGCAGGTCGCGTTAAACCTGTTGTTATGTCTTCTTCCTCTTCTACTTTTATTCATATGATTGAGATTAACCACGCAAGTTACGGAACTTGGGTACTAGATACTTTGGTTGTGGTTCTCATCTCAGTAATCATGTGCAGGGGCTTCGAAACATCGAACCCCTCGTAAAGGGTGAGGTGGACCTGCGTGTCGGGAATGGAGCACGAGTGGCTGCTGTCTCGAGGGGAACATACGTGATCCAGCTTCCTAGCGGATTTGAGTTATTTTTATATAACTGCTATTATGTACCCAGTCTTTCTAAAAACATTATTTCAGTTTCTGCACTTGACAAACTTGGTTTTTCATTTGTAATAGAGAATAATACTTGCATTTTCTCATTGCACGATATGATTTATGGCAAGGCAGTCTCCATGAACGGAATTTATGTTTTAGATCAGACCACCGAAATATTACACGTAATGAATAAGAAGTTAAAGGTTGGTGACAAAGATCAAACGTATCTATGGCACTGCCGTATGGGACACATTAATGAGAAACGCGTAAAACAGCTCATAAAGAATGGAGCTATCTCGGCCTTTGATTTTCAATCATTTGGCACGTGTGAATCATGTCTCATTGGTAAGATGACTCGAATTTCCTTCAAAGGTGTTGGAATGCGCGCTGCTGACCTATTAGGACTCATACATACGGATGTGTGTGGACCTATGTCAATCACCGCACGAGAAGGCTATAGGTATTTCATCACTTTCACGGACGATTTAAGTAGATATGGCTATGTCTACTTAATGAAGCACAAAAGTGAATCCTTTGAGAAATTCAAGGAACACCAGAATCGGGTACGAACCTCTCGGGTAGAAAGATTAAAACACTGCGATCAGACCGTGGTGGCGAGTATCTTTCTCACGAGTTTGATCAACACCTCAAAGACTGTGGGATTGCCTTACAGTTAACTCCACCTGGAACACCTCAGTTGAATGGTGTGTCCGAACGGAGAAATCGAACACTACTTGATATGGTTCGATCCATGACGAGTCACACCGTGTTGCCTGACTCATTGTGGGGTTATGCTCTTCACACCGCTTTGCTAATACTTAACCGAAGTCCGTCTAAAGCTGTTGACAAGACTCCATATGAACTATGGAAGGGAACATGCCCTAACTTGTCCTTTATACGGGTTTGGGGCTGCGAGGCTTATGTCAAGTGGAGGCGAACAAAAGCTATGCGCAACCGGTTACGCAGATGCTAGCTTCCAAACGGATCGAGATGACTCAAAATCTCAGTCTGGATTCGTTTTACTCTTAATGGCGCTGCAGTCAGCTGGAAGAGTTCCAAAGAAAGTGTTACAGCAGATTCTACGACTGAGTCCGAGTACTATGCCGCGTCTGAAGCTGCAAAGGAAGCGATATGGATGCGTCAATTCTTACAAGGACTATCTGCAGTGCCTAGTTCGAATGACCCGATCACCATCTATTGCGACAATAGAGGTGCCATCTTCCAAGCTAAGGAGCCTAAGTCTAGCAACAAATCTAGACATGTACAACGGAAAGCTCATCTAATCCGAGATTACGTGGAGCAAAAGGAATTAGTGATAGAAAAGATTGCTACAGATGATAACATAGCAGATCCTCTCACTAAAGCATTACGACAAGATAAGCATGAAGGGCATGTTAATTCCATGGGAATTAAACGTGTTCCTAAGTTGTAGTACTCTTTTATGGATCAGATTCATTCTCTCTTGTACTCTATACGACATCATCGTTTTGATATTTTATATATATATTTTGTTTTTCATGTGGATTTGTACGACAAATTTTGAACACCACAAAGTGAACTGAATGAACATTATATTTTTCAGTCCTTAATTGCCCACATGAGCTGATAACTCTGGCAATTATTTTATGACGTTGGTTGATGGTGGGTTCAACGAGCCATAAGTCAAAAGGTTGACTGACCAATCACAGAGGCGATTTATACAGATATCTCGTAGGACACAATTGTGACATCGACGTGGAGTCCTAAATGTTTTATAACATTCGATGCCAGGTCGTGGATAGGACCTCCATGGTGATCCTAAGAGTCGATTCTTTTGACTATCGACTGTCTCTTGAGACTAAGACAGATTTTGGGTGACTTTGGTTTCTTTCTCACGGTCATCCGTAACAGGGGGCTAAGTAGTTTTTTTCTGGGTCATTTCATGCTGTGCTTAGATCGGAAGGAGTCGAGTTGAAGGAAATATTCAGCCTTTATCGGTACTCGATATTTCTCGGGGCCACTCGAGGAGTCAGAATCGAAATGCATGGCCATGCTCGAATACGAATTTGTTTTATCAGTTAAGTTACTCTCTAGTCGGGGAAACCACTCTTGATACAGATCGATTGTAAAATACGACCTTTGCGGATCCGGATCTGCAAATTGTTTTACATTGAGTGGGAGAAATTTTAAATGAATATGAGAATCGGTTATCGCACATACACTTGGACGGACAAGTGGGAGTTTGTTGGAGCCGTGTCCTCCAGTTAGTGCGGATAACGTTATTGCACATACACTTGTACGGACAAGTGGGAGCTTGTTGGGGCTGGTGTCCTCTACAGTTAGCGCAATAACATTTAAATCTCTAAAAGGATCAAAGGGTATACTTTTGTATTATTATCAGTTGGTCCACGTTTATCAATAACGGTTGGCTTGCTAGATAAGTTTGACGTTATTGTCATACTGATGGCGGTGATCAATTGGTCCCTAAAAGTCACACCTATAGGATACGTTTGAGAGATGTGACGGTATGAAAATACAGTCATATTGATGCCTAATTTGACTAAGCAGTTAGTCGGAGTTATTGACTAATAAATTAGTCAAACGCGATGTTGAGATAATTATTTAATACGGATTAAATAATAATGGCTAAGGCGAATTAAACAGTTAATTCGTAAATTAAATATAAACGATTATATTTGATTAATTATATTGAATAAATTAATTATACAATATTGTCATTATCGGACATGTATTATTATATCGACTAATTCATGTTGCTAGACGATATTTTAATAACCGATAACCGATGACGATTTATAATAAAATCCCGTCATATACATTTAGCAATTTCGAGTCAGACCACGAGTTAAAAATAAGGAGAAAGTGGAAAGCCCATTCCCTCCTCTATTGAACCTCACGACCGAATGTAACAAAAGGAGAGCCTCTCTCCTTTTGTAACCTAATCAATTCATTTGCAAAAATATTAGGGTTTCGGGGCATTTTCTTCTGAAATTTCTAGATCTCACATCGTAAAAACTCACAACAACTCTCTCAATATTGCAAGTCAATTAGAGAGTATTTCTAGCACAAGGGGCATAGTCTCAGACGGTCTTGGGTGCAACGATTAGGAGGAAATCTACGTTGATTTCTATCTTAGGCCAAATTCTCAAGGACCCGAGGTTAATTCTTGTGCTTTATCGTTTTTCTCTTGTATTTTGTTTTATGACAATAATCACATGTTAGATTTTGCGTTATAGTCCTAAAATTTAAGGGTTTTATACGGATATTACCCCACACCTCTTTACTTCGAATAGGAACCTCTTTCTTTAGTTGTAGTTTAAATTTGGAGGGAGTACTCTTCCAACAATATAGTTGGCATAATCGGCAAACCATGGGGTGATGTGCCTTTCAAGTTGTGTTTGAATGGCCATCAAGATATCGTCGGGAAATGAGTCATTGATCGGTGTTTCTCCATGTTCATCATGAAACCGGATCCTTGACAAGTGATCCGCCACTACATTTTCGGCTCCTTTCTTGTCTCTTATTTCCAAGTCAAATTCTTGAAGAAGCAAAATCCATCTCAACAACCTTGGTTTTGCCTCCTTCTTTATCAAGAGATGTCGGAGAGCACAGTGATCCAAAAAGACAATCACCTTGGATCCAAGTAAGTAGGAACGGAATTTGTCTAAAGCATAGACAATGGCAAGAAGCTCTTTCTCGGTGGTATCATAATTCACTTGGGAGGGATCAAGAGTCTTGCTTATATAATAGATGGCATGAAGAGCTCTTCCTACCCGTTGGCCAAGAACTGCTCCAACGGCGTAGTTGCTAGCATCACACATAATCTCGAATGGTAGTTCCCAATTTAGAGGTTGAATGATTGGTGCCGAGATTAGTGCTTCCTTGATTCTATTAAACGCTTCAACACACTCATCAGTGAAATGGAATTGGGCATCTTTAAGCAAGAGTCGAGTGAGGGGTTTCGCTATTTTTGAAAATTCTTTTATGAAACGGCGATAAAAACCCGCGTGACCGAGAAAACATCTCACCCCTCTAACATTCACGGGAGGTGGGAGTTTCTCTATCACCTCAACTTTAGCTTTATCGACCTCGATGCCCTTTTCCGAAATTAAATGACCCAAAACAATTCCTTCATTGACCATGAAGTGACACTTTTCCCAATTTAAAACAAGACTAACATCTTCACATTTTTGCAATACAAGAGAAAGATTATGCAAACATGAGTCAAAGTCCTTCCCATAAACACTAAAATCATCCATAAAAACTTCCATTATGGTCTCTAGGTAGTCGGAGAAGACACTCATCATGCATCTTTGGAAAGTGGCGAGGGCATTACATAAACCAAAAGGCATCCTCCTATATGCAAAAGTACCATAAGGGCATGTGAAGGTGGTCTTATGTTGGTCGTCCGGGTGTATGAGGATTTGAAAAAATCCCGAATACCCGTCAAGGTAACAAAAGAATTTGTTGGAGGCTAACCTCTCAAGCATTTGGTCAATGAATGGTAGGGGAAATGATCCTTTCTTGTTGCGGAATTCATTTTTCGATAGTCAATACAGATACGCCAACCAGTGATCTTCCTTGTGGGTATTAGCTCATTCGTTTTATTTGTCACCACCGTGGTACCTCTTTTCTTAGGTACCACTTGAACGGGGCTAACCCACAAAGAATCCGATATGGGATATATGATTCCCGCATCAAGTAATTTCATAACCTCTCCTTTGACAACTTCTTGCATGTGGGGGTTCAATCTTCTTTGAGGTTGAATGGTAGGTCTATGGTCCTCCTCTAGATGAATTCTATGCATGCAAAAGTTGGGACTTATCCCCTTAAGGTCATCTAGACTATAACCTATAGCCTTTTCATGTTGTTTCAACACATCAAGCAATTTTCCCAATTGGTTCTCATCAAGTCTATCATTAACAATCACGGGTTTGGTCTTTGATTCATCAAGGTAAGCATATTTCAAATTTGGGGGAAGGGGTTTTAGAGTAGGGATTTGTACCTCACTTTCCTCCTTTGGAGTTTCATTGAGAATTTTCTCCATCTCCATTAGGCATTCCATTCTCATGGCATATTCAACTTGTTCTTCATTCTCATCAATCTCATCGCCTTCGAATTCCATGACGAATTCCCCTTGCTCTTGAGTTTGTAAGATGTCTTCTAGGATGGATTGCTCATCTTCTATAGGTTGACATGCTTCCACAAGAATGTTATGTACCAATTCGGATTGTGCATGAGTAAGTTCTCTGTTAGCTAGAGCGGCCTCAAAAAGATCTACCTTCAATTCCCAATACATATTTTTAGCCTCACTTGCTTCCAAGGCTTCCAATGCTTGCATGGGATCTTTGAAGAAAGGTATACTTAAGTGGTCCTCTACAAAACAATCTATAAGGTCCATCTTGCAAAATATCAAACAACTTGAAAATAGTTAGAACAAACCTTGAGGAGTTTTACTTCCCCAAGGCAAAGAAAGACACAACTTATAACAATATAATAAAATCTAAATCAAGTTAACACCGTCCCCGGCAACGGCGCCATTTTTGGTCGGACTATATTTTTCGGTTACTTGTCGTTAGGAGCACCTAGACCAAAACACAATTTATAACTTCACAAACAACTCTACAATTAGTAAAGAGGCAAGTAAAGGTCGGATCCCAAGGGACGGGAATTGAGATGAAATTTCTATTGTAACTAGTGGTGTCTAAGGGGTGTCACAATTGGGGTTTGATGTAGAAGATCACTAAACTAAAAAGCAATGAAAGTAAACAAGCAAGATGAAATAAAAGGGATGTAAACAATTGATAAAAGGCACTAGGGTGTCATGGGGTCATAGGGGATTCATGGGAATTGATCATACAAACATATTCTCAAGTTATAAGCAAGCAATTATTATTGTGATGGATCGAGTTGCTTTATATCTTACAATCCTAGGAAAGTTTGGGTCCCGGAGCCGAATCGATTAGATTGTACAACACCTACAAGTCGACTTAATCTTCCATACTCAACAATATGCATGGTCTAATGAGACTCGAGTTGGTTTATGTCTTACAAGTCTCATTGAAAAGATAGGTGATGGGTAAAAAATGCAAGGATTCATAGGCTCACATTTCATCAAACATAACATGTGCATAAGTTGATATCACAACAAGCAAGCAAATAAACTATGAAAGCATATTAATTTAAGCATGAATCATCCCCCATGTTGGTTTCCCCTAATCACCCATTAACCCTAGCTAAGAAAACTACTCACTCATTATCATGTTGAACATGCTAGCAAGGTTGTCAATCATACCAACAAAGTAAAACATGGTGAATAAATGAAGATAATTAACAATAACTAAAGAGGGATTAAGAGAATTATACCTACTAATGATTCCAATAATAAAGCAAAGAATAAAAGAAGTACTTGATGCTTGATTGAGAGGTTGCCAATCTCACAATAATAACCCAAATAATCTTCAATTACCCAAAATAAAGGATGAACAAGAGAGAGATTAAGGAAATAAAACTTGTATTAAAACTTGATTAAATGTTGATTACAAGATTAAAGAGAGATTTGATTGATATTAACTACTCTAAAGATTGCTAAGAAGAACATGCTCTTCTAATTAGACTAATGGGGTATTTATAGTGGGGATAAGGTGTATGAATTAGGGTTAACTAAGGGCTTAAATGACGATTAAGTCCCTTGTTGAGGAAACGCCGGTCTCTTTTGGGAGACTCCGGTCTCTAGGGAGACTCCGATCTCAAGAAAAAGATGTGCATCCTTCCTTGAAGAAGACGAAATGGGATTGTCTGGGAATCCGGGCGTCTTTAGCACGGGACGGGCGGATTTGACGGTCTCTGCCCGGGCGTCCAGGGGGTGAAGACGGGCGGATTTGGGAGCTTTTGCCTGGGCGTCTTCTGGAGAAGCCGCTCGTGTTGTGGCTTGGCGGACGGGCGGATTCAAGGCAATCCGCACGGATTGTCAGGCAGTCTTGTTCCTTCCTCTTTTTTTCCTTTTTCTTCATAAAATCCTTGAGAATTTCCTCGGGGATGCAAGAATCTTTTCTCATCATTGTCCATCTACTATAGTATGTACAAAGGCCTTCTAATCTTGTCTCTCCTTGATGCTTGGTCATTGAATTCAATCAATTTAGCCTCATTTTGCCATGAAAATGCAAGGTTTGCACTCCTTTCCTACCAAGGGATCAAAACCTCAAAGAACATGCAAAACAAAGAACTAAAGACAATAAATGACCCAAATATGCACTAAAAAGCATGGGAACAAGGCTAATTCGGGGACTAAATATGCTCTAAATATGGTCACATCACATGGATTAGAGGAGTCTTCCGCTGTGTCAGACGATGTCTTTAGTTTTCATTTTTGGCTAGTAAACATTTGGTTTTGGAATTTGTATTGATTTATCAGTTTGGCTTGAACATGTAAACGTTAAATAATATTTACTTTTAAAGTACGTTTTTTATTGTCTTATGATATTCATTGCCTCGGATAACCGAGATGGTGATGGTCCTATACCTGAGTGGTCCTGGTAAGGCACTTGGAGTATGGGGGTGTCACAAAGTGGTATCAGAGCGACGATCCTAAAACCTGTAACCAATGAATCTAATGAACATAGGGAGTCAAATTAAAATGAACCTGGGGTAGAAGTTGTAGGAGCTAATGCAAAGGCTTGGGAGACGTCCTAAAGTCGCGAACTCGCCCTACAATTTGAACCGGTCACATGGGGTACGTGTCGGGATCGTATTTGTTGTCTTCTGGTTTGTGTATGTATATAGTAGTATGTGGTGTGAATTGATGGATGTATGAATATGGAGGATTGGAGGTGTGAAGTAGAAGTGAAAGATAGGTGATTTGTATGTTGAATTGGAGGAAAAGCATGTTGTTTGTTTATGATGTGGCATAGTGATAATATGAAGTAGATCGTTTTGTCGATATAGAAAGAGTTGCGTATATATGCATGCGTAGTTGTTGTTATTTTATTGAAAGTATAGAAGTTGTATATAATGTTGGGAAGAGTAAGATGAACATGCGGGTAGTGTATACGAGTCTGCATGACTCGATCGAGTGGGGGGCACTCGATCGAGTAGGTGAGGTGCTCGATCGAGTGGGTCTGACTCGATCGAGTAGTGAGTTCAGTGTTTTTCTGGGCAGAATCGTGTTTTTGGGTCCTCGATCGAGTACATATGGGCACTCGATCGAGTAGGGTCCGCTCGATCGAGTGGTCTGTCAGCTCGATCGAGTATGTTTTTGAGCAGAGGTCTGATCAGGTTCTGGAATAGAGGCACTCGATCGAGTAGATTGGGCACTCGATCGAGTGGCCTCAACTCGAACGAGTGGGTTCTTATACTCGATCGAGTGGGTTCTGTACAGGTCGTATGCGTGTTTTGGGTTATAGTATGCGTGTTTATATCTACCTTTTCTTATATAGTTACAAGATGCCGCCGAAAAGAAACACCCTGTATGCTAGAGCTGAGAGTATGTTAGTTGATGATATAGTAAAGATGTTGGAGCATCAAGATGCTCTCACGGAAGCTTTGAAGAGAGTGGGAAAGGATAAGGAGGTTGATCACTCCAAGATCAGTATCCACATATCTAGGTTCAGTCCGAAAGAGTATAAGGGAACCGGGGCGCCAATTCTTCTGGATAATTGGCACAGAGAGATGGAGAATATCCTGGAATTAGTTCATTGCCCGGATGAGTTGAAAGTGGAACAAGCTGCGTTCTACTTGAGGGAAGCGGCAGGTGAGTGGTGGGATAAGGTCAAGGTGAGTGCTAGGGAGATGTACATGAAGCAGGGACTACCTGCAATACTTTGGGATGAGTTCAGGAAGGCTATGAGGCGAGAGTTTGTACCGGAGCATGTGAGGAGTAAGCTGAGAGAGGAGTTCGATGAGTTTAAGATGGCATCTGATATGACGGTGGTTGAGTACTACCATATATTTAATGAGAAGTCTAGGTACGCTGAGGATATGGGGCTGAGTGAGGAGAACCTAGCTTTGAGGTTTGAGAAGGGGTTGACCCCCAAGATTATGGAGAAGCTGCCGGTGGGAGTCCTTACAGATGTTAAGGAAGTTTATGAGAGAGTTGGGAGGGTTGAGAGGTTGGTGGAGATGACCCAAGAGAGAGAGGTGCTGAAAAAAGAAAGGCTGAGAGCGAGGGTGGTGGCCAGTACAACTATAAGAAGGGAAACCACACTCAGGCAAGAGCATATTCATTTGGTTCGGGGTTTAGTGCTGAGGCTTCCTAAGGGCATGGCCGTGGGAGTGGTAGCAGTAGCTGGGGGATGACCTGTTTTAACTGTGGCGGTGTAGGCCACAAGAGATATGAGTGTACCAGTGCGGTGAGTGGGGGTTTCCAGAGGCCGGGATAGGAAAGCTTTTCTCAGGGTCTTGCACAGAGTTATGCGAGTAACAGACCGGCTGGGTCATGGAACAACAGGGGAGGTCAGAGCAACAATGGTGGGGGTAACCGCAATGGTGGTAATTCTTATCAGAAGCCAGTTACGAACACCAACAACAACCAGGGGTTGGGTGCTAAATCGGCTACCTCAGCTAGTACTGTCCAGGGAGGTGGGCAGAAGACCAGTGGAAAGCTGTTTATGATGGAGAAGAAAGTAGCTGAGGACGACGCTCATGTTATCACTGGTATGTTTCTTGTTAATGGTGTTTATACCTTTGCTTTGTTTGATTCGGGGGCGTCACAGTCGTTTGTATCTTCGAGTCATGCTAAAAGGTTGGGTCTGAGAGAGTATGAGTCTATAAGAGAGGAAGTTTTCATACCTTCGGGTGAGTCTGTATCGTGTGGGAGGTTGTATAGAGATGTATCCATGATAGTTGGGCAAGTTGATCTACCTGTATACTTGCTAGAGTTTCCTTTAGAGGGCTTTGAGATGATAGTCGGGATGGATTGGTTAGGAAAGTACAAAGCTAAGATAGATTGTCATCAAAAGAAAGTTTCTCTGAGAGGTCCTAAGGGCATTAGTGTGTCTTATCGTGGGTTTGTTGTCAAACTCAAAGTTAAGTTGATTGCAGCTGTGACTTTGAAGTCCTATCTGAGGAAGGGGTGCCTGTTGATCTTGTGTCATGTGAGAGATGACAGGATGGAGAGTCCGACAGTTGAGCAGATACCAGTTGTGGGGGAGTTTCCAGATGTCTTTCCAGAGGATATTCCGGGGTTGCCACCGAAGAGGGAGATAGATTTCAGTGTGGAGCTGAAACCGGGGACGGGGCCAATCTCTAAGGCACCGTACCGGATGTGTCCTATGGAGTTGGAGGAGCTCAGGAAGCAGTTAGATGATCTGATTGAGAGGGGATACATTAGACCCAGTGTATCACCGTGGGGAGCGCCAGTTCTATTTGTGAAATAGAAATATGGGAGCTTGAGGTGGTGCATAGATTACAGGGAGCTGAACAGAGTGATGGTGAAGAACAAGTATCCTTTGCCAAGGATAGATGATCTGTTTGATGAGTTGAGTGGTGCATCTGTCTTTTCTAAGATTGATTTGAGGTCGGGGTACCATCAAGTGAAGATTAGAGAGGAGGACATACCAAAGACAGCTTTCATGTCGAGGTATGGCCATTATGAGTATGTAGTGATGTCGTTTGGGTTATCTAATCCACCCGCTGTGTTTATGGATTTGATGAACCGAGTCTTCAGTCAGTTTTTGGACAAGTTTGTGGTGGTTTTCATAGATGACATCTTAGTGTGAGCATGGGCCACATCTCGGTCTGTGGATTTCGGGCCACCTACCAGTCCGCAGTCGCGGGCCACCTGCACGCTATTCCAATCTGTGGACATGCAACGGTCTTTTGAAAGCCACGCTCGGCGGCGTAAAGGTGCTTTAGACTGGATCGTTTTAGATCGGTCGGTTTCGTCTCGGCAAGGGCCGCAAAACGATGTAGAGATGTTCGGAGTCGCCACCAATCATTTGTAGGATGCTTGGAACCCGTTCGAATCCACTTTATACCTAGGTCAACCAAGGCAAAAAGCGGTGTTTGACATAGGTACTAAAGATAAGGAGTCGTCCCCCTTTTAGCATTCTATGCCTAAAATGACTCTCGTACGCCCTGGATAAGGCCATCCACTATCCAAAGGTTCTGAGTAAGGGGTGAGGGTACGTATTGGAAAGCCCTTTAATTGGACACCCAATCCCGCCCGCGTTAGCTGCCTCTACTGATCGATCGTGGTTGTTTAAGTGCAAAAGTTGATAGAACGGTTAAAATGCATGAATGCGCATCCAAGAGTTTAACCTAACATGTGAGCTTTCTAAGTCGGTTTGTTTATCCAAATATCAAGTATAAGATGTCAAAGTTGGATTTAGATTGATTTGTATGTGAAACGGAAATTAAACATCCATTTACCAAGTTCGGATTATGATGCTTAACACGATCCATTTATTTCAAAAACGATGTTAAATGACAAAGTGTAAAAACGTAAGTTTGTCAATCTGATCCGTCATGTATTCGGATTAACCGTAATCGGGATCGTCCTAGACAAGTGATAAAAATGAGGCAGAACGGCGCCAGGCAGCCCCATTGGGGCGCGAGCCTATTGGCGATGGAAGGGCTCACGCCCTGGTTTTGAAATGTGAAGACAGGCGGTCCCTTGGGGCGCGAGCCATGAGCCGACCCAAGGGGGCGTCTCCTGGTTTTTGAAAAGGTTGTTTAAAACCGTATTTATGATGAAAGATTTGCAAATATGATTTCCATGACTCGGAATAATTACTATTATGTTAATAATATTCGTTGTCGGATTTGCATGTTTGAAAAGCATAATAAAATGGTAAAGGAAAATGTTTGATTTGAACTAATTATGTTAAGTTCAATTATTTGTAATTAGTCAAGTTTGTCATCGTACTCGGATTAAACCGACATGGTATAAAGAACCAAGGGTGATTATGAATTATGACTAATATGTTTACAAATGTAAACAAATGAGAAAAATGGTAAATAAAAGAGAAGGGTGTTAAAATACCCATTAAAATGTAATTAACCAATAATGTCATCGAGTCACGGAATAAACCATCATGGTATAAAGAACCAAGGATGATTTTTGTAATGGTCAAATATGTTTATCATAAAAATGAATTAAAACATTTGAAATGGTAAAAACCGTAAAAGGAAAAAAGTAAGAATAAAAGAAAGTGTTGAAGGAAAGACGAACTCAAACACGGATAAGTCTGACCCGAGACCCACAAGAGGTGCGAGCTCCCTTGCATAGCAAGGAGCTTCTGTCTCAGACCAAAACTCAGTTTTGGCTCGTCTATGTTAGAAATCTAGATCTCTTTACTAACAAACTCATATATGTTTTTGTTAATTTAGTCATAAAATTAAATGGTGATCTTATGCATGCAAACAATAAACAATTTAAAGAAGAAATCTTCATCTTACATTGGTATTTCGGTTTATATGGGCACAAGAGAGTTCCCCTTCTCTCTTGTTCTTGTGCTCTCCTTAATGGATGAACTAGGATCCAAGTGTAGAATCCCTCCCAAAGTAAAATACCCAAGGCAAACTCTTAATCAAATTAATATTATGATTACTAGAATAATATTAATTTAGTGTAAAAATTGACCCAAAAATATTTGATTTTGGTCTCTTAAAACCGGTTAAGAGAGAAGGGAGAGGAAGGTTTTTATCTTTCTAAAAGTTCTTATTTTAGATGGATGAATGAATTAGCTAATACACTAAAATGTTATCTAGTGTATATGATAAATTATAAGGCAAAAACCCTTGGCTTTGCCTTATGAAAACCCGGGTAAGAGGGGAAGAGAAGGGAGCCAATGCATGCATGAGTTTGTCTTCACAATGACCACTAGGTTGCATGGCTAGTTTATTAGGGAGATGATTATGTTTACCACTAACATAATCAACACAATATCATCCTAATACTCCCCTTAATTTCGGTACATATGGATAAAATGGACTCCATTTTATCTTTGTCAAAATGTCAATTTGTCATATGTCACATAAAATTGTTATGTATTTTAACTTATTAAAAATCAACGTATTAATAAAAATACGTCATATACAAAAATCGACTTAGTAATTCATAATTACTTGTACCAAAATATTTTACCAATTATAAATCATAATGACTTGTATTTATAATAATTTATTCATTCAAATGCAATTGTTTCTTTAAACAATAATTTCATCTAAGTAATGAAACAATTCGATTACTTAGACCGTATCTTATTTAATCAGATTATAATGAGATACGTAAATTTTACTTCCAAAATCGTCCGTCAATTTTAAGTAATTTAATTGACTCGTATCGTCATACGATCAATTAAATGATCAATTAAGAGTGTTACACTTTAGGTATGACCTAAGGGGATCAACTGGTCACCACCGTCTCACGACAGTAATGTCAAACTCTAGTCAGCCAATCATTATCGATATGTGTGGACCAGTTGACAGTAAAAATTACTTCCCAATTGTATTCTTTATAATGAGACTTAAACATGTGATCATCATGATAAACAGTTGTGATCGCATTATTGTCGGAGGACACATATTCCAGAAGTCTAACCTATATTTGAACCGTGTTATGCATTGTTCATGTTCATAAAGTTATGAAAACATTAAAGACATGAAATAAATGAGATATTTACACCCTCAAACTTACGTGTATTGATGTTTGCGAAGTAGACGACTTTAGAGACGGTTTTCTCGTTGTGACTAATCGCGATCAAAGAAGTTTAAAAAGAGTGCCTTAAAAAAGGATTTTGTTTTGAAAATGAGTTGAAAGCATGTTATTTAAAACATGTTGATTATTGTTGAGTTGGTCAAATGGTCCGGTCGAATGCACGGCGACGGTACCAAACAATATGTGTAAGGCTTGTGTTTACGATCGGTAGGTCGTAAACACGTGTCGATTTTGTGACTTAGGAAGGTGAGTATAGAAGTTTAAGGGAGATGTGAGGGGGCGGATGCTCGCGTAAGTCTCAAATGGGTGGCATTTGAGGGGTATTTATAGGGAAATTTGGGATGATAGGTCGATTGTGTTTGCTTAGAGGCTAAGCAGACACCTGCTTTAGGCGCGGGGTACCCTGTGACTCAATGGGGTGTACTGTCCCTTTCACAAATTTGGATTTTGCATTTGTTCTAACCAATGTTTTGTTGGTTGTGATTTGTGGTCTTTGAAGTTTGCTTAGCCGTATAAGCTTCCTCTTAGGTGATATTTGGGGTAGGTATTTTGTGTCTTTGACTCGGGTTTGACCCGTGTGAGTCGGGATTTGAATTTCGAGTCGGTTTTTGGCTCGGTGTCGGTTTAGACTCTAAAAAGGGCCATTTTAATGGAAATGACATGATGAAAACATTCATGGCATTATTTTTGACATTCGAGATTTGGGTTGACTCAGGTTGACTCGAGTTGCGGGTTTCTGAGTCGGTTTTGGGTCCGAAGACGGTTTTAACTCTAAATAGTGTTATTTTAATGCAAATGAAGTTAGAAAACTTATCGAAATCATTTTTCATATTCGAGTAGTGCATTAAACCGTCTCATATATAGCCAATCCACGCACGCATATCAAAAACACGTTATAGTCCGATCATCATTGGGTGGTTTTTGGAAGGTGCAGATACTGGGTATCTACAGAGCCCTCACTTTGACTGAGGCTTGGACAGGGCGAAAGTCAAAGTATGATCTCCAGGTCAATCGAAGATTACAACCTCAAGACCATTGTGACGTCGAGACGACTCAAAAAGGTTTGAGCCAAGGACCTGCAGTCGGGAAGGGCGACGTCGAGGCGACTCGAGGATTCGAGTCAAGGACCTGCCATCGGGAACATTTTAGAGTCTGTCGACTTCCGATTCGGGTCGTTTAAAGTCCATTAGACTACGTATAAAGGCTCGCCAGCCATAAGAAGAAATCATACCTGAGGCATCTTCGGGATACATCCTTCAATCATTTGCGCGCAAAGGCTCGCCAGCCGGTGATGAAGGTGGTGCGTTTTGAGGCTCGCCAGCCATAGGAAGGAGTCATACCTGAGGCATCTTCGGGATATGTCCTTGAGTCGTATCTCGTGTGCGTGCAAAGGCTTGCCAGCTGTGATAAGGAGTCGTACCCGAGGCATCTTCGGGATACGTCCTTTAGTTGTACCTTATTTGCGGACAAAGGCTCGCCAGCTTGTGAAAAGGAGTCGTACCTGAGGCATCTTCGGGATACGTCCTTGATTTGTATCTTGTTTGCGCATAAAGGCTCGCCAGCTTTTGAAAAGGAGTCGTACTCGAGGCATCTTCGAGATACGTCCTTGAGTTGTATCTTGTTTGCGGACAAAGGCTCGCGAGCCATGGTGGTCGAAAGATCGACTTTGGGAAATAGCATGTGTGACACCCCTTTGAAAATCGGCACTCGCTGGGGAGTTAGAAACTTCTCAGGACTCGCCGGGGATATGAGTTGCTGCTCGCTGGGAGGTAGCGTATGCCATATAATCGACGGGGTTAAAGCCCTTTGACTTGATGGGTCGCCGTTTGTTGGGAAGAACCCAGTACTCAATTGGAGTGAGTTTGTCTTCTCAAGATTATCTGTATGGTTAGTGACCACACAAATCTGCAGTCGCATAGACAAGCACGTTGAATGCAAGCATATCAGCACGTATGCACATAAGCATGTGAGCAGTTAACATATAAGCAACTAGCACGTAATATCTCACGCGAGGGGAGATAGAAATTTTGAATGTTGTGAAGCTTAAAGGCGAGTCTTGTTACTGGTAGATTTGTGATTTGATAGATTGGAGACACGTGACCGTTGGGACACTGACTCACGCAGACGTATACTGACTGGCTGACAAATGGGCAGTCTTGAGCGTGATGTCGACTCGGTATCGACACGACACGGGGGTGACTCTAACGGACTTCGCACATGTAAGTGCAACTCCTAGCCAAGAAAGGGTGACAGTGCGTATCAAATCCCTGAATTAGGAGGTCTCCTTGGCTGGGGAACACGAATTGATTATCTTCTCCAGACATCTTTGCCTGCGTTTGCTTGTTTGAGATCCTTCTCTGAGGCATGATGATTCGGAGAGCGGAACCAAGACCTTGTCATCATCCGAACAAAGCACTAGGCTAAAGGTGTTTTATTTTGGACTGTAGTTGAGACTCAAAAGATGTTTTGAGGATAAAGGACGGGTGTCGTCTCGAAAGAGAAGCCCCCAGAGTGAGAAGACCGGAATTTGACGAAAGGAGGAATGGGCGACGTCTTAAAGAAGAAGCCCCCAGTTAAGAGGTATAACATTGAGCATGTGGCTGAGTGGTCTGCTTTTGAGGATTGATGGTGATGGTTGAGATTGAAATAGGTGTGCGGTTGCATCCTTGTTAAGGGACTGCCAACGTATTCGCGTGTTTGCGAAATCAAACCAGATCGTAGTTCTGAGTCAGTTATTGAGGATTGTAAATTGGAAATGTTGTGAAAGGAGCATGCGGTTGTGCCCTTGTAATAGGACTGTCTACGTATTCGCGTGTTTACGAAATCAAACCAGATCGTAGTTCTGAGCTGTGTGTGCAATGGGTTGCAAATTGAAGGTTTGAAAATTGAATGTGTGTGGGAGTGTGGTTGTGTCCTCGTAATAGGATTGCCTATGTATTCGCGTGTGTGCGAAATCAAACCAGATCGTAGTTCAGGATGTGTGTGCCTAAGTTAACTTTTAGGACCTTAAAGTGATTTTGAGGTGTATGGTTGTGTCCTTGAAGGACTGCCTACGTATTCACGTGAAGTGAAATCAAGCCAGATCGTAGTTCTGAAGCTGTGTGTGCCTAAGCGAGTTGTTAGGACCTTAAAGTGTGTGGGTCACGACGGTAAAACCCATTTGGTGACTCGAAAAATTGATTTGAGATAATTCCTCCTTGATCATGAATTGAAGAGGTGTAATTTTTGAAAATATTCCTTATCATGTGAGCACACTAAAAAGTGGACCCTAAGGGTAGATTGAGTATGTCCCGTTTCTCGGTAGCAAAGCATTTGAGGACTCCGTATCTGGGTCAGGGTGAAAATGGCTTCGACATTATGGAATGTGGAGCTTGGTAATAATGGTTTGTTTGACAGATAAAAATCTAGAGTTGAGCGTCACGACGGAAAATTCCGTTTGGTGACTCGAAGGTTGATTGGAGATAAATAACTCTTGATCATGAATCGAAGAGGTGTAACTTGTAAAAAAGTTCCTTATCATTTGAGCACACTAAAAAGTGGACTCTAAGGGTAGAATACGTATGTCCCGTTCTCGATAGCAAAGCATTCGAGGACTCCGTGGGGATTGTGGTGAAAAATGGCTTCAACATTAGGGAATGTGGAGCTTGGTAATAATGGGTTTGCTTAACAGATAAAAATCTGGAGCAAGAATTTTGTGGTGTTTAGGCCGAAGGGTAACAGCTTGTAGTGTAGTGCGGAATGGGGTCTCCGGCTTGATGTGGCCTGAGCACGAAATGGTTGGTAAATAACATGGGATCAGATTTCCATGTCTAGACCTTAAAGGTTAAGGTGCGATATTGCAAGCTTGAGGGGAATCCTCAGAAGCCTAGATAGGTCTCCCTGTAGTAGTCTCTGGAAGGACTTAGGGGTGAAGCAGTTTTGATTATGATCTTGAGGGGAATCCCCAAGATCCTAGATAGGTTTCCTTGTAGTAGTCTGCAGAAGGACTTAGGGGTGCTGGGCTTTGGACCTGTAGGTCATGGACTTGGTGTTTTGGACTCATGGTTCCTGGGCTTTGGACTTGTTGATCCTGGACTGGGTGTTTTGGACTCATGGGTCCTGGGCTTTGGACTTGTTGGTCCTGGACTTTATATGTTGGACTCATGCGTCCTTGGCTTTGGACTTGTTGGTCCTGGACTTTAGATGTTGGTGTCGGACTTGTTGGTCCGAAGTTTGAAAAGTGACGGTTTAATTCCGTTATTTGAAATTGTGGGAAAATAACGATTTTGAATTTCGCTATTTCATTTTTTTGAAAAGTGATGGTTTTGAGCTTCGTCAGTTGAAATTATGGGAAAAAAGTGAATTTGAATTTCACTATTTCGTTATTGAATGGGATGGTTTTTAATTCCATTGTTTGGAATTGTGAGAAAATAACGAACTTGAATTTCGCTATTTCAATTTTGTTTGAAATGGACGGTTTTTAAATCCGTCGTTTGACATTGTGTGAAAATAACGAATTTGAATTTCGCTATTTCATTTTGTTTGAAAAGGGACGGTTTTGAATTTCGTCGTTTGAAATTTGTGAAAATAGTGAATTTGAATTTCACTATCCCGTTTTTGTTTTGGCTTTTGCCTTGGCTTTCGCTTTGGCTTTGGTTTTTTGCCTTTGTTTTGGCCTTGGAATGAATGGCTATTGGCTTGGGCCTTGGATTTTAGCCTTTCGCTTTGGATATTGGTTTTTTGCCGTCCTTCGTTCGAGGAAGGTAGAGGTGCGGACGGGGATGTACCTGTTGGTGAAAGGTTGATAATTGGTGATGGGATGTTTTTTGTGGGGAATGGGATTGCCTTCCGTCGTTGAACATGAACAAGGAGATGTCCTGGTTTGTTATCTGGGTTAGTCGTAGGATCCCCTTGATAGAAGCTCGTTCTAAATAGGGTGCTAGTGAAAGGTTTCTATTGCCAGACATGGAATAGGCAAAGAGAATGGACACGGAGTTTAGAGTCCTCTGCTTACTCGGTACGGAACGTCACTCGAGTGTACTCACATTGAATTGGAACATATTGTTCTTTTTAAATCAATTCTCAAATCAATTCTCGTCGTCAACAGGAAATGGTAAAGGGGAGAATATATGATAGTTGAAAATCGTGCTTTTATTTAGATAAATAAGAGGTTAGCACAGACTCGATGAGTACATGTGACTCATGGGGACAGCCCCCAGTTTGTCACTTAGGAATAAAAGGACAGACGCTAGGATAGATATGAGAAAGCCTAAGACTCGGACTCGGACTCGGACTTAACCGTAGATACGGACTCCTAATCATCATCTTCTTCCTCGAAGGTCTCCTTCGCAGGATCCAGCGGCTTGAATGTCTGGTTTTTTAGCATTGACCCACTTGAGCACTTCACTCTCGTTGTTGGGGATTATATGAGGATAATTGTCGATGAGGCTTTTATCTCCTTGCAGAAAGAGATGTTCATCAGGGTTGTCTTCATCACTTGGTTGGCATAGGGATGAAGCTATCAGTTCCTGGTTGTCGATCATATCATGAATAACATGTTTCAGTTTGAAGCATGTTTCAGTGTCATGACCTTTTCCTTGATGATATTGGCAATATGCACTGCCGTCCCAGAAACGGGATTTCTTGCATTCAGACGAGTCCGGGGTGGGCCCGATTGGTTGTAGCTTCCCTTCAGTTATGTGATTTTGAAGAACTTCGGCATAGGTTGTGTTGAGGTTGGTGAATGTCCTTTGAGAACGTTCAACCTTGCTGTTTGACTTGAGACATTCAGGAGGATTGTCTTGACTGAGAGGTGCAATTATGATTTTGCCAACCTCGATCATATCTTGAATGGCATGCTTGAGTTTGAAACAGGTTTCGGTGTCATGGCCCTTGCCATGATGGTATTGGCAATATGCATTACCATCCCAGGATCGGGCTCGTTTGTGTTCGGTTTTGTCAGGAGTCGGACCAATGGGTTGGAGCATTCCTTCTTAAGCAAGTACCTCCAGAGCAGTGCCATATGTTATTCCCAGATCTGTGAATACCCTTTGATGTTTTCCCATGGTTCCCACATTGGTGTTTTTTGGGATGTTTTTGTGAGTTTTGTTTTTGTTTTTGTCAATCCTGGGCGGAAGCAGGATTTGGTCGTTGTCAATGGGACATCTTTGGGATGTTGCTTGATATTTTGAACGGATATTTGTTGAGGTGATTTCATGTTCTTTGTTGGTAGGTTCGTGGATGTGGGAACCATCGGATGACTCCTCATTTTCAACAGCTGTTGGTTGGTGAGGGGAGGGCTGGTTTTCTCCATGGTGGTCATGTTCATTTTCTGTACTACCAAACCTCTTCTCCAAATTAGCTACCCGGGTATTCAAATCATCAATAGCCACTTGCAGCTTTGAGAATATGTTGTTGATGGAGACGGAGAGCATCATTATAGCGCTTTGTAGGCCATCTTCGTCAATTGCATGAATGTTCTCATCATCAGGAGAGATGAGGTGAGAGCAGTCTAGGGAAGATTCCTGAATGTGTCCAATAGGGTTTTCTGGAGGGTTGTTTTTGTTGTTTGTTGAGGGAGGTTGTGGTAACTCGCCCTTTTCAATCATATCAAGGATGGCACATTTTAGGGGGAGACACATTTCAGTATCGTGTCCGCGACCTTGGTGATATTGACAAAAGAGGTTTCTATCCCATCTTCGACCTCGCTTGTTTGGTAGAGGGTCCGGACTTGGACCAATCGGTTTGAGCTTTCCTTGGGAGATTAGCCTTTCGAAGGCTACGACATAAGGAGTACCCAAATCAGGGAAGGACGGATGAGGTCGTCTTGTTTTGGTTTGGTCGTTGGCCAGTAACCGGCTTTCAAGGAGCTTAACCCTTTGCTCAATATCAGAAGAGAGAAAATTTTCAGTTGCCATTTTGTCCTGAACCCGGGAGAGACGAGTGCTCAAGTTTTCCACGGTAGCTAGGAGTCGAAGGACCATGTTGTTGATTTCAGCGGAAGTCATGGAAACTGCAGATTGATCGGCTTCTTGAGTTCCTGGTTGACGATTGATGGCACCCGAGGGATTCCTATTGACATAACGATAGGCGTTATAACTTTTCTTGGCAAGGGATTGCACAAACAAAGGCAAGTACGACACATATGTACAAAAGGCAGTTATGTCGTGATGACGCGACAGTGTGACTTGGTTATGAGTTCTTTAAAGATCGTGAATGACCTCTTGTGTTTGAACTTTTGGTGCATGACTTTGAACTTAGACTCGAGTGTCAACTTTGGCATAGTGATGCCTAGACAGACGACTTCTGACTTAGTTTCGATGTGCGTTACTGGCGTGACGTCGTTGGACAAAACATGTACACAAACTTGACCTTTGGCCCGTAATGTAGGGAAAATGCGGGTTTAAAACCCAAGAGGTTTTGGCTCATTTAACGCCACTGAAGATGTCTCGACAATTAGGCGACACAACCGAGACCAGAAGGTAGGTACTAACTTCGGCGAAGATTCGACGTTATCTAGACGACTTGACTTGAAATCGACTCAAGGCTGAATCGGAAAGGTGGACTGAAATTTTCGAAAATAGAAATTTTCAAAAAGATTCATTTGTCGTTTTATGGACAGCTTCCGAAGAGTAAAGATCTCCGAAAGTCGATCAGTTGAAGAGTTGTCTTAAGTTTGTTTTCAAAAGACGGTTTGAGTTGAAATTGTGACGGCTCTGAAAACAATGTGTTGTTTCCGAATAAGGTTTTTGAAATTCCGAATCACGGATTAGAAAATCGAGAATTGAAGAATTTGGAATCGTCATCACAATGGCCATGAAAACGGTTAAGTTTGTTTTCAAAGGATTTAAAATTGGGTTGAAAATTTGAAAACGGTTAGATTTGTTTTCAAACAATTTGGAATCGGATTGAAATTTGAAAACGGTTAAATTTGTTTTCAAAGAGTTGATTTTGATTTCGAAATTAGAAAACGGTTAGATTTGTTTTCAAAGATTTGAAGTTGGATTTGAAATTTGAAAACGGTTAGATTTGTTTTCAAAGATTTGATTTTGAATTTAAATTTAAAAATGGTTAAATTTGCTTTCAAAGGGTTTGAAGTTGAATTTTAAATTTGAAAACGGCTAGATTTGTTTTCAAAGATTTGAAATTGAATTTTAAATTTGAAAACGGTTAGATTTGTTTTCAAATGATTTGAAATTGGATCTGGAATTTGAAAGCGGTTAAATTGGCTTTCAAAGGACTTGATTTTTAATTGGAATTTGAAAACGGTTAAATTCGTTTTCAAATGATTTGATTTTGAATGGAATTTGAAAACGGTTAAATTCGTTTTCTAATGATTTGATTTTTGATTGGAATTTGAAAGCGGTTAAATTGGCTTTCAAAGGACTTGATTTTTGATTGGAATTTGAAAGCGGTTAAATTGGCTTTCAAATGACTTGATTTTGAATTAGAATTTGAAAACGGTTAAATTCGTTTTCAAATGATTTGATTTTGAATGGAATTTGAAAACGGTTAAATTCGTTTTCAAGATTTGAAATTGGAAATCGTGAGGATTGAATTCGTCATTACGACGGGGTAGAAAACCGTTTAACTTTTAAAAGACGGTATGCAAATCGAAAAGTGTGAGAATTGAAATCGTTATTACGACGGCTTAGAAAAGCCAAATTTGATTTCGAAAACGAGATTTGAAATTTGGAAAGTTGCACGGGTTGAAATCGTTATTACGACGGTTTGAAAATGTTTTTGTTTAAAAATTGATTTCGAATTTTGAAAATTCGAGGGTAGAATTCGTCATTATGACAGCGTAAAAGGGCGCTTTGAGAATGCAACGGTTAGCGGCAGACTGAGTTTTGAAACGGACATTATGACGACGTAAAAGGGAATTTTGAAATGGTTTGTGAAAACCAAGGTTTGAAATCGTCATTACAACGGTATAAAAAGGTGTATTTGAAATGGTTATAAAAACCGGGTTTTGAAATGGCCATTATAACGACCTAAAAAGGTGCTTAGAAACGGTTGTAAAAACCGGGTTTGAAAATCGTCATTACGACGGCCTAGAAAGGCGTGTTGAAATGGTTATAAAAACCGGATTTGAATATCGTCATTATGACGGCCTAGAAAGGCGTGTTGAAATGGTTATAAGAACCGAGTTTGAAAATCGTCATTACGACGGCCTAGAAAGGCGTGCAACGGTCGGCAAAAGACCGAGGTTTGAAATGGCCATTATAACGGCGCAAAAAGGTGTTTTTGAAAGTTTGAAAATGACACGGAAGGACTTATGATCAATTAGCACATAAGCACTCACAATTTCATTATATTATGCATAATGCTGACCCGGGTTTTGGCTTAAGAGAGTGGGTTACACACCAAGCGATCAAACCCCGATTTGCGAGAGGGATACCAATCCAAACTAAATGTGTAAGGAGGGTGCCCTAGCCTCGTGCTCGAAAGTGATGAAAGATCTTTGACGAAACAGAAATGTGTAACGTCAATAGTATGCTTGACTCAATCGGGATTCGAATCGCGGGGATGAGAAAACTCACGCCGACGAGACGAGCCAATTGGTCGAAAAGGGTTAGGTTGTGGGCCCGGACAAGGAACCCGACTTATGACCGTAATATCAACTAATGCACTTTAACAACAACCTCGTTCGAGTTTCACCTCTAAGGATCACAAAGACACAAGTGTCCTAGTTGTTCCCCAGCGGAGTCGCCAAAATGTGGACATGGGCCACGTCTCGGTCTGTGGATTTGGGGACACCTACCGGTCCGCAGTCGCGGGCCACCTGCACGTCAAGCCAATCTGTGGACATGTAGCGGTCTTTTGAAAGCCACGCTCGGCGACGTAAAGGTGCTTTCGACCGGATCGTTTTAGATCGGTCGGTTTCGTCTCGGCAAGGGCCGCGAAACGATGTAGAGATGTTCGGAGTCGCTACCAAGCATTTGTGGGATGCTTGGAACCAGTTCGAATCCACTTTATACCTAGGTCAACCAAGGCAAAAAGCGGTGTTTGACATAGGTACTAAAGATAAGGAGTCGTCCCCCTTTTAGCATTTTATGCCTAAAATGACTCTCGTACGCCCTGGATAAGGCCATCCACTATCCAAACGTTCTGAGTAAGGGGTGAGGGTATGTATTGGGAAGCCCTTTAATTGGACACCCAATCCCGCCCGCGTTAGCGGCCTCTACTGATCGATCGTGGTTGTTTAAGTGCAAAAGTTGATAGAACGGTTAAAATGCATGAATGCGCATCCAAGAGTTTAACCTAACATGTGAGCTTTCTAAGTCGGTTTGTTTATCCAAATATCAAGTATAAGATGTCAAAGTTGGATTTAGATTGATTTGTATGTGAAACGGAAATTAAACATCCATTTACCAAGTTCGGATTATGATGCTTAACACGATCCATTTATTTGAAAAAGGATGTTAAATGACAAAGTGTAAAAACGTAAGTTTGTCAATATGATCCGTCATGTATTCGGATTAACCGTAATCGGGATCGTCCTAGACAAGTGATAAAAATGAGGCAGAATGGCGCCAGGCAGCCCCATTGGGGCGCGAGCCTATTGGCGATGGAAGGGGCTCTGCCCTGGTTTTGAAATGTGAAGACAGGCGGTCCCTTGGGGCGCGAGCCATGAGCCGACCCAAGGGGGCGTCTCCTGGTTTTTGAAAAGGTTGTTTAAAACCGTATTTATGATGAAAGATTTGCAAATATGATTTCCATGACTCGGAATAATTACTATTATGTTAATAATATTCGTTGTCGGATTTGCATGTTTGAAAATCATAATAAAATGGTAAAGGAAAATGTTTGATTTGAACTAATTATGTTAAGTTCAATTATTTGTAATTAGTCACGTTTGTCATCGTACTCGGATTAAACCGACATGGCATAAAGAACCAAGGATGATTATGAATTATGACTAATATCTTTACAAATGTAAACAAATGAGAAAAATGGTAAATAAAAGAAAAGGGTGTTAAAATACCCATTAAAATGTAACTAACCAATAATATCATCGAGTCACGGAATAAACCGTCATGGTATAAATAACCAAGGATGATTTTTGTAATGGTCAAAATATGTTTATCATAAAAATGAATTAAAACATTTGAAATGGTAAAAACCGTAAAAGGAAAAAAGTAAGAATAAAAGAAAGTGTTGAAGGAAAGACGAACTCAAACACGGATGAGTCTGACCCGAGACCCACAAGAGGCGCGAGCTCCCTTCCATAGCAAGGAGCTTCTGTCTCAGGCCAAAACTCAGTTTTGGCTCGTCTAACCTATATTTGAACCGTGTTATGCATTGTTCATGTTCATAAAGTTATGAAAACATTAAAGACATGAAATAAATAAGATATTTACACCCTCAAACTTACGTGTATTGATGTTTGCGAAGTAGACGACTTTAGAGACGGTTTTCTCGTTGTGACTAATCGCGATCAAAGAAGTTTAAAAAGAGTGCCTTAAAAAAGGATTTTGTTTTGAAAATGAGTTGAAAGCACGTTAATTAAAACATGTTGATTAATGTTGAGTTGGTCAAATGGGTCGGTCGAATGCACGGCGACGGTACCAAACAATATCTGTAAGGCTTGTGTTTACGATTGGTAGGTCGTAAACACGTGTCGATTTTGTGACTTAGGAAGGTGAGTATAGAAGTTTAAGGGAGATGTGAGGGGGCGGGCGCTCGCGTAAGTCTCAAATGGGTGGCATTTGAGGGGTATTTATAGGGAAATGTGGGATGATAGGTCGGTTGTGTTTGCTTAGAGGCTAAGAAGACACCTGCTTTAGGCGTGGGGTACCCTGTGACTCAATGGGGTGTACTGTCCCTATCACAAATTTGGATTTTGCATTTGTTCTAACCAATGTTTTGTTGGTTGTGATTTGTGGTCTTTGAGGTTTGCTTAGCCGTGTAAGCTTCCTTTTAGGTAATATTTGGGGTAGGTATTTTGTGTCTTTGACTCGGATTTGACTCGTGTGAGTCGGGATTTGAATTTCGAGTCGGTTTTTGGCTCGGTGTCGGTTTAGACTCTAAATAGGGTCATTTTAATGGAAATGACACGATGAAAACATTCATGGCATTATTTTTGACATTCGAGATTTGGGTTGACTCGAGTTGCGGGTTTCTGAGTTGGTTTTGGGTCCGAAGACGGTTTTAACTCTAAATAGTGTTATTTTAATGCAAATGAAGTTAGAAAACTTTTTGAAATCATTTTTCATATTCAAGTAGTGCATTAAACCGTCTCATATATAGCCAATCCACGCACGCATATCAAAAACACGTTATAGTCCGATCATCATCGGGTGGGTTTTGGAAGGTGCAGATACTGGGTATCTACACTTAGTCTTTTCTAAGACTATGGAGGAGCATGAGGAGCATCTCAGGTTTGTGTTGCAGACCTTGAGGGAGCATGAGTTGTATGCAAAGTTGTCTAAGTGTGAGTTCTGGTTGGAGAAAGTTGCTTTTCTGGGGCATGTGATTTCAAAGGAAGAGGTAGCTGCGGATCCTGCAAAGATTGAGGCAGTTACCAAGTGGGAAGCACCAAAGAATGTAGCTGAGATCAGGAGTTTCTTGGGTTTAGTAGGATATTATCGACGGTTCGTGAAGGATTTCTCAAAGATCGCTATACCTATGACAGCTTTGATGAGGAAAGAGAACAGGTTTCCTTGGGATGAGAGTTGTGAGACGGCGTTCCAAACATTAAAGGAGCGTTTGACCACGGCTCCAATCTTAACATTGCCTGATGGGAGTGAGAACTTTGAGGTGTATACAGATGCCTCAAAGAATGGGTTGGGATGTGTGTTGATGCAGAATGGTAAACTGATTGCCTATGCTTCTAGGCAATTGAAGCCTTATGAGGAGAATTATCCTACACACGATCTGGAGTTGGGTGCATTTTTGTTTTCCCTTAAGATTTGGAGACATTACCTATATGGGTGACCTTTAAGGTATTTTCATATCACAAGAGTCTCAAGTACATCTTCACTCAAAAGGAGTTAAACATGAGACATAGGAGGTTGATGGAGTTGCTTGGCGATTATGACATGGATATTATCTACCATGAAGGGAAAGCCAATGTTGTTGCAGATGCTTTGAGCAGGAAGAGTGTGCATTCTTTATGCACATCTATATCTTTGATGAGATTGAGAGGTGAGGTTGAGAAGTTTCGGATACATATGATCCAGAAAGGGGATGCCATGGGAGATTTGACAGTGCGGCATGATCTTTATGATGATATTCGCGGTAAATAGGTCTTGGATCCCAAGATGGTGGAGTGGAGAGCTGGAGTAGAGAAAGGGACAGTGTCTAGATTCTCTATTCATACATATGGTAGTCTGAGGTTTGATGGGAGGTGGTGTGTCCCTAATGATGAGAAGCTGAAAAAGACAATCATGAAATAGGCTCATCGTACACCATACTCGGTACATCCAGGTGGTGACAAGCTATACAAGGATTTAAAGAGGACTTTCTGGTGGCCTGGGATAAAGAAAGAAACAGCTGAGTTCGTGGCCCGTTGTTTGACATGTCAGAGAGTTAAAGGGGAGCAGCGACGACCACATCGTAAGATTCAGTCTCTTGAGGTACCTGAGTGGAAGTGGGAGTCTATTTCTATGGATTTTATCGTGGGTTTACCGAAGAGTTAGCAGGGTAACAACATGATATGGGTTATAGTGGATCAACTGACAAAGCCAGCTCATTTTGTGCCAATTAAAGATACATGGACTAAGACACAGTTAGCTATGGCTTATAGGAAGAATGTGCTGAGATTGCATGAGGTGCCTAAAGATATAGTGTTTGACAGAGATTCGAGGTTTATCTACCGGTTTTGGAAAGAGTTGCAGGAGTCTTTGGGAACTACCTTGAAGATGAGTACAACATTTTATCCTGCGACAGATGGCCAGACGGAGAGGACAATCAAGACTCTTGAGGATATGTTACGAGCTTGTGTGATGGATTTTGGTGGTAGCTGGGAACAAAGGGTAGATTTGATTGAGTTTTTTTATAACAACATCTATCACACCAGTATTGGCATGGGCCCATTTGAGGCTTTATATGGGAGGAGATGTAGGAGTCCTATTTGTTGGGACGACAGTGCTGAGGCAGTGGTTTTAGGACCAGAGATGGTACATGAGATGGTTGAGTAGATTAAGCTGATCAAGGAGAGGATGAGAGCGGATCAGCATAGACAAAAGAGTTATGCAAATCTACATCGCCGGGATATAGAGTTCCAGGTTGGGGACAAGGTTCTTCTGAAAGTGTCTCCTATGCGTGGGGTCATGAGATTTGGTAAGAAAGGGAAGCTGAGTCAGAAATTCATCGCACCATATGAGATCTTAGACCGTGTTGGAGAGGTTGCTTATCGGTTGGCCTTACCGTCTGCTTTGGATAGGGTATATAATGTGTTTCATGTGTCTCAGCTGCGGATGTATGTTAGTGATCCATCACATGTGTTAGAGGTGGAGATCATAAAGCTATATGAGTCCTTGTCTTATCTTGAGGTGCCTAAACAGATTCTTGACCGGAAGGTTAGGAAAACTAGACATGGTGAGACAGTGTTGAGGAAGCTACATGGGAGGCGGAGGAGGCCATGAGAGAGCGTTACCCGTTTCTTTTTTATCAGGTATGTATGGTTACGGGAACGTAACCTTGTTTCTTTTAGGGGGTAGGAGATGGTCGCGAAGAGATTTTACATCTTTTTATGTTGCTTTTCATATATAGTTAGTAGTTGTTTGAGTCGGGTTGAGTTTGGTTTGGTACGTATGTTTTGGAGTTTTATGTTGAGTTTTGTTTTGTTGTTGTGTCGGGAGAGTGTTAGTGTGTTTTTGTTTTGTTATGGTTTGAACTTCGGGGACGAAGTTCTTTTTAAGGAGGGAAGACTATAATACTATGGTTTTATGAGTCTCTGGGTACTCTATCGAGTGGGGCTTACTCTGTCGAGTAAGTATGTTTAGAATACGAAATAGTAGTCTGCCTGTAGAGTACTCGATTGAGTAGCCTTGGTACTCGATTGAGTAAGTGGCACTTGATCGAGTATGAGACTTACTCGATCGAGTAAGTCAGTTATTGGGTAATGTTTGACGGGTTTTGTTAATAATGCGGATTAATATATATAATACTCCGTTATCTTTCCTAAACACTTTTCATAAACCTAATTCACAAAAAGAGAGATTGCAAACTACGTTGTTCAATTCATTCGCATTATTGGCAAATCCCGGAGCTAGAGAAGTCGGATTTCGTTGTTCATGATATCATAGTGATCCTTGCGTCAAGGGTAAGTTCTACATACCGTTTTTATAGTTTTTGGTTGACTTTGGTTAAACCCTAATTTGGGGATTGGGGGTTTTTATGATTATATTGTTGTGGTGGTGATTGTATGATTATGTGTATGGGAGGAGGGTTCGTAGAAGAAAGGTTTTGAGACAGCTGCTAGATCGTCTGAATTGTGATTGCGTTCCAGGTAGGGTTTCCCTACTCGGTATTAATTACATGATTGTGGTGATTGTGTTGTAGTTAGTAATTGTTGATTATTTCAGACGGTTGTGATTTCATATTATTGAATGTTTTAGACAGTTGTTGAGGTTGTATTGTGATTACTATTCCTCTGTCTGTGTTCTTTAGGGTGCGTCCCTGGCTGAGTGGGGTCACTTGCGGGAGTGGCTTCACGCCCTTGATTCACCTCCTGTGGAACCCGCCACAGGAGGGATGTACACATTAATGAACATGGGTTTATCGCTCGTTGGAGATGAGCGGGGCTTAGGTGGGAACGGCTGCGGTCCCCCACTGGCGGTGTGGAGTATCTGTTGCGATGGATACTCTTGCAGGACTACACACCTTAGTGTGTAGTTAATTGTGTGGAGATTATTGATGGAGACTGGGGATTGTTGTGTTGACTGAGTTGTTTGCCAGTTGTTTCATGTTTGTTCTATATCGTGTAATTAGTACTGACCCCGTTATTTTTTTGTAAACTCTGGTGATCCATTCGGGGATGGTGAGCAGTTGTTGAGCAGGTTTGATATGACGCTTTTGGGCTAGCTGGGATGAGTTATCACATGGATTAGAAGAGTCTTCCGCTGTGTCAGACGATGTCTTTTGTTTTCAGTTTTGGCTAGTAAACATTTGGTTTTGGAATTTGTATTTGATTTATCAGTTTGGCTTGAACATGTAAACGTTAAATTATATTTACTTTTAAAGTACGTTTCGTTATTGTCTTATGATATTCATTGCCTCGAGTAACCGAGATGGTGATGTTCCTATACCTGAGTGGTTCTGGTACGGCACTTGGAGTATGGGGGTGTCACAAGAATAATATAGACCGAGGAAAGAAATAAACATGCAAACACATATTATAAGACGAAAAACGAGTCTACGATAAGCATGTATAACAAAATATGTCTAATACAAACCGAAAGTGTACAAGTCAATGGGCCGAATAAACAAGTTTGCCAAAGGGCCGAATAAGAGTATAATGCACTACAACAAATAAGGACAAAGGCGACCATAGAAGGCGACTGTTCTCAGTCGCAATTATAAATACAGTGACTAAGAACCGTCGCCCGCACTTGGTAGCAAGGTTTAGTCGCTTTTGGCGACCGGTTATAGTCGCCAAATTTGGCGACTAATTTTTTAAAAGCGGGCGACTGATAACCGTCGCCAAATTGGCGACTGATTTTTCTCTTCAGTCCCCGAATTGGCGACTGTCATCCGTCGCCAATAACTGGCCACGTCACCTCCAGATAGGGGCAATTGGCGACGGACTTCAGTCGCCAATTTGGCGACGGTTTTCAGTCGCCAATCTGTCGCCATTTTTAATTTTACATCAGAAGGTTGGCGACTGTTTTCCGTCGCCATTTGCCCAGTTTCAGTCGCCAATTTTACATGGTTTTTAGCCTAAAAATCGTTTTGGACCTAGCCAAATACGTAAAAACCTACAAAAAAACCAACACCACCAGCAGAGAACACAAGGGAACACAAGGGAACACAAATAAACCAACACCACCATTTGTCCAGTTTCAGTCGCCGTAATGAGTAGGCTCAACTTCCAAGTCCTTTTCTCATCCTCTCTTGTTGATTTTATTCCGGGCCAATGCTTCCTTGAACTCAGGACTGTTCCGGTACTTGGTAAATTCCTCATATGACGCATCTATAATCAATAAAATATCAACTATTAATATATATTCAAAATATGTAAAGAATTTTAACTAATTACGGTTATTAAAAGGAACTAAATACCTTTCATAAAAGATGGCGCCTTCTTCCTCCTAGACACCTTATACATGTTTTCCCTTAGCCTCTTCTTGCCAATGTCATTATACCTTTGCCAAACTAGGCGCTCAAGGTCGGTTGGCCAATAGAACACACGCTACAAAAAAAATAAACAAACTCATGAGAAACAAATCAATAATAAGAAAATTAGAATAAATAAAATTATATCTAATAATATATATTTTATAAATAGATACCCGGAAGTTGTTGAACCACATCTCCTTATCTTCATCAATAGCGTTACTCCAACAAGTGACGTCGTGCGTCATGTTCTCTTGGGTGCTAGTAGTCACTCCACGAACAACCGTTTGACTTTTAAACCTGAAATCAAACATGTTAAAAACATAATTACATGGGAAAAAAAATAATGTATAACATATGTCTAAAAAATGTCATTTATTACTAAATAAAAAATTACAAACTAGGATTAATAAAAAATTACCAAAGACCGGTCAGATCAAGGATCATCCTGCCGTCAGTATGGCGGGGTATAGCGATCTCCTCCTCCTCCTCCTCCTCACTTAACTACTCCAAAGAACGGTCAACGTCCTCCTCCTACCCTCGGGAGCTACTACCTCTCCCACTAGAGCCGCCGCCCCGCTGCCTACCTCCTCCACGAGCCATGTGCACTACAATTGAAGAAAAATTGTTAGCAGATATTACAGGATATTTATTATAAAATACAAAAAAATAAAACCTAATAAACAGATATAAAAGAAGAAGATAAAACGCTAATAATTGTTTCCAAATTTTGATATGTATATTTTCAATACCTTCTCTTACTCATCATCATCATCTTCTTCTTCTTCTTCTTCCTCCTCCTCTTCTTCTTCTTCTTCTTCCCCCTCATCATCATTCTGTTCTTCTTCCTCCTCTTCTATCTCATCCCTCTCCTCATCATTCTCTTCTTCTTCTTCCTCTTCTAACTCCTCGTCCGCTTCTATCTCATTTGTATAAATAATTTCATCATGATACACTGGGGACAAAACTGTTTATGATATAACTTCTTCTTGGAAAAAAGATGTATCAACTTCTGATCGTGCCTTTGTTTTAAAAACCGCCCACCATTGCTTTTGTTGTCTATCATTACTTGTGCTCCGAAAAGATGCAAAATAAACTTGATGAGCTTGTTGTGCAAATATAAATGGGTTATATTTAGAGTAGGTTCGAGTATGATTCACTTCCACGAGATTGTAACGAACATGGACTCTCGTTCCGGCTACAGAATTATCCCTCCATTGGCACTTGAATAAGACAGTTTTATAACCCCGATCACGACCATTGTAGCACAAATCAAAGATACCCGCTAATATGCCATAATATTCATTGCCATCAAGAGAAGAAATATTAACGCCGTAGTTGCATCTAGCCTTACTTTTCTCATAGTCAAATGTTTAAAACTTTAACCCATTAACTGAATATCGATTCCACGTCACAACCTTTCGAGAAGGATCCAAAGCCAAGCTTCTTATCACATCATCTTGAATATTTAGCTCACATACATGCTTCCAAAACCAGGCTGGAAATTGATCCTCATGCTTAGTCCAAACATCCTCTCTGTTCACATTAGGGTGTTCTTTAATGAAATCTGTCACAAATTGAGCTTCATATGGCTCCAAAACCTCACAATTAGATAGCACATAAAGGTGGGCACGGTTATACTCCTTGTCATCCAGAATCTTGTTCCCCCAGCTGATGAACACCCTATTTCATCTTGCATTTGGAAACACTTGAGTATTGTGCACATAGCCACCTACACGCCAGGCCAATCTGCGGACGTATAGCGGTCTTTTTGAAAGCCACGCTCGGCGGCGTAAAAATGCTTTCGACCGGATCGTTTTAGCTCGGCCGATTTCGTCTCGGTAAGGGTCTCGAAACGATTACAGATGTTCGGAGTCACCACCAAGCATTTGTGGGATGCCTGGAACCCGTTCGAATTCCACTTTATACCTCGGTCAAATCGAAGCATAAAGCAGCGTTTGACATATGTACTAAAGATAAGGTATGGACAGCGGGGGGCCCACGGGGGCGCTTGGGAGGAAGAGAACAAGCGTTTGCATTTTTGTTGGAGTCGCCACCAATTTTTATGGGAAATTGGAACCGTTCGAATACCTCGTGTCATGTCAAGACACAAAGTAATGACATGAACACTAACCAATCGTTACCCTTAGCATTCTATGTCTAGAATGACTCTCGTGGATGCCAATGAACACGGATGTTCACAGAGATCTGGAGTAAGGGGTGAAGGTACGTATTAGGAAGCTCTTTTGATCGAACACCTAATCCCGCCCGCCTCTATAGCGGCCTCTACTAATTATTAGGGACATCATCTATACTCGATATATCGTCGGCTATATGAATGCAATGCAACATCCAAGTTTTGATCCTAGCATGTGAATTTAGCTAAGTCGGTTGAAAAGTAATTAGCAAACAATTGGGTCGAAGTAGGATTTAATGTTCAATTACATGTGGAAGCATATAAATGATACAAGAAATAATGATAAGTACAATAAGAAAATTACGATAATGAAGATTAAAATAATTACATCGGATAGGCGATTTATGTCGAAAATACCTTTAAAACGGATAATTTTGAGAAAACGAATGAAAGAATAAATCAACGAACAAAACAGAAGGCGATAATACGGTTAATAGTCAATTATACGTAAGCTAATTAAACTAAGTCAAGGCGACAACGGAGTTCAGAGGCAGAATTCAACCTGGAACAGGCGCAGCAGAACTGCGTCCTTTGGAATAGGCGCAGCAGCTGCTGCGTCTGTTCCTTACCTGAATTCTGGCTGTGAAGCTGGAATTGCGTGTGATTAATGCTCGTCGGTAAATTTAATGATTGATTATGATGTTTACTCGGATGAAAGTGATTAATAGGTTAATTACATGTGATTAATGGTCATAAAACAATAAAACATGGATGAGACGGAATATTACTAATTAATTACATGAACGAATGATTGATTAGTGACATGGGTGAATGAAATAAACTAAACATGATGAATTGATGACGAACATGCGATGAATATGACAATAAACAGATGAAAATATGCCAAAGGTCGAATTCCAGATCAGAAACCCGATATGAACAAATCGAATTCCTACAACCCGGATTGAATTTTATGACGAAAACCCGCAAATATCAGATTATAAGGGATTTAAGTCGGATTTAAATGATGATTTATACGTGCTAATGAATGAATGATAATATATATGTGAATTATTAAACTATTATGTCAAAGAATTAACAGGAAACAAACGAAAACGAATAAGAAAAGAACGAATTACAGAGGACGAAGGAAGAAGAAAGGAAGCAGGAACTGCGGCCCTCACGAAGAGGCGGCAAAGAAGAATCGCGCTCCTTCAAGAGGCGCAGCGATTCTTTGCGTCCTTTCTCGACGGTTTGCCTTCTGGAAATCCGTAAAAAAAGGTTTTAAAGCACGGTTTTAGAAATCGATTTTAACAAGGTGTTTTCGACATAAACCTTACATTGATGATTACAAAAAGTAAAATACAATAAATAAAAGAGAGATTATACACCCTCAGACTTACATTTTTGACGAAACGAGAAGAACTATGTTATCGATTAGTGATGCTCGACGCGAATGTAAAGAAAGTGCCCTCGTAAGAGGAAAACGATTAGATTAATTATGTTGATTATTGTGGAGTTGGTCAAATTGGTCGGTCATGCAAACGAGGCTGGTACTCAGAAGGATCTGAGCTTCCGTGGTCGAAAGTTCAAGCACGTAGACGCCAAAAAGTAAGAACAAAGGTCTATAATGCAAAGGGAGAAGAGAAGGGCGGACACTCGCGTGAGAAATATGAGGAGCGAAGGCTCCTATTTATACTAATCACGTGAAGGAATTAGGGTTTCGGAGAGTCTTTGGAAGTGAATCTCGGAAAGATATGAAAAAGATACGAAAATTACGCAGAAAAGGACCTGGGAAGAGGCGCAGCAGCCACTGCGTCTCTTGGAAGAGGCGCAACACCTGCTGCATCTGTTCCCAAGTGGTTTCCTCCTGCGGAAGAAAGATTTCCGTGTTTAAGTTATGGTAGGACGGAATAATTTGGTTTTCCTTAATATTTTATGTGAATATTACGGGAAATTGTTTATCAAAGGATAAAGATTGTGAAATATTTATAAAATATGGGATAGAAATATCCGGAACATTCCAGAACATTCTGACTCGGGATTTAACGGTTATCAGAAAATGAAGACGGTTTTAGGCCCGGACTCCAAATGTACTCTAATTACCGTCAAAACGACCGTATCGGCACGTAGATGACAACTAAGAGGTAGACATTAGTATTTGAGCAATCACTTGACGATAAACATACGAACTGTCACAAATCATTCCGCGTAGCAAACATGCGGCCCAATCATCACCGGGTGGTTTGCGAAGGGTGCAGAAATGAGGTATCTACAGAGCCCCCACTTTGACTGAGGCTTGGACAAGGCGAAAGTCAAAGTATAGCCATCGGGTCAATCGAAGATTACAACCTGACGACGGGAACATTTTAGAGTCTGTCGACTATCGGGGAGGGTCGTTTAAAGTCCATTAGACTACGTAAGGAAGCTCGCCAGCCATGAGAAGAGACCATACCTGGAACTTCTTGAGAGACGCTTCCGGAGGTGCATAGGAGCTAAGGTCAAGCGTGGGAGCTAAATAAGGTGAGTAGCAGGACGCAGGCGGGAACTGTTGAGAGAAAACTGCTTGGGTAATCTTCGAGAAATAATTGCGAGTAGCAGGACACAGGCGGGAACTGCTGAGAGAAAACTACTTGGGTAGTCTTCGAGAAATAATTGCGAGTAGCAGGACACAGGCGGGAACTGCTGAGAGAAAACAATGTTGATCTCCATGTCGGTCGTGAACTCTCGTATAGGGAACGTAATTTGGAATTTTATCTCTATGCCTTGAGAGGGAAAGTATATCCGCTTACTCTCGCTTGGGGGCAAGATAATGAAGAGAAGGCGTGTCGAAACACCTGTCGAGAAATACTTGCTCGTTCCGACAAGCAAAGTCTTGGAAGCAATAAATAACGTATAATAGTCTGCTGCTGGCTTGGAAAATGCGGGCCGGAACGAAAGAAAATCGTCAAACGGATCAAAAGGATAAAATAGCATCAGGGAAGAGGTGCACCAAGGATGGGCCCACAAATAACGAACTCATAACGAATTTTTGAAAACTCGTATGGAGGGAACACAAGGAAGAGGCGCAGCAAGAGCTGCGTCTCTTGGAAGAGGCGCAGCGCTTGCTGCGTCTATTCCCCAAAGTTTATTTTCTGCGTAAAAACGCGATAGTCAGAAGGGTTTGTGTTCATTTGTTCGAAACATAATTCACCCATTTCTCTCTCCAATCTTCATCATTTCCGCCAAGGTTTAATCCAAAAGCTTGAATTAATCATGACTAATCGAGGTATGCGCTTTATTCTTGCATTAATCTTCCGTATTGGCTTAATTTTGGATCGAAAAATTAGGGTTTTCAACCCTATTTGATCGAAAATTTGGGGCTTTTCCCCCAAATGCATTTGCTTCGTCCAATTGACATTAGAAACGGATAATTGGTAGTATAAGGAACACAACCAGGTATTTTTTTTTAAATTTTCATTGAGTTTTGAGCATTTGAGTGAATTTGAGACGGTTTCACAGCTAAACCGTAAATTGCTTCGAAAATAGCCTTAGGATTGTCCATGTGCGATGAAACTTGATATTTGGGATCCTTGGATGATGGGTAAACTTGCTATCATCTCGGAATTTTGGTTTGTGACAACTTTTTCAGGACACTTTTCTAGGGCATAATCGCCGTTATAACGAAATGCTGCCGAAATTTCGACTTGAACTTAGAACTAGGCTTCAAGTTAGGCTTGACTTGACCCAAATTACCACATGAGTGATTGGTTTTGTGAGAATATGGCCAAAGATGGCGAGAAAAGAGCGATTTCAGGGCTTCCAAAGGCTCGAAAATCCCTTAACCAAGGCTCGTCGTCACGTGACGCGGCCTAAATTTGCTTTAATGTTGCAGGTGATGAGGGTTCTACTTCTGGGAGGACTCCCATGGAGATAGACGTTGCTATTGTTGAGGAGGCTTTAGATCAGGCCTTCACCGCCGCGGTGATGGCTGCTGGGGACGGGATCCATAAGGAGGAGGCTGTTGAGGAGGAGGAGGCCCCGAGACGGGCCAACGTTGGGCGAGGAGGTCATCAGCTGAGAGGAGCTCCTACGTGGGCTAAGACCTGGGAGAGTAGGCACTTGCTGTGGGCTGCAGAGGGTCACCTATCCTACAGGACGGTGAAGAGCTTGGTAAATAGGAATTCACTACTCGTCACCCATCTTCTTTCATTCATTTGTTCATATCTCTTCCAATTTTCATTCAAAAACTAAAGATAGCTTTTGTTTCAAATCATAATAGGAGGCCGGGAACATCAGGTCGTTCTCGGGCTACACGACAGCGATGGAGTGCTACGAGTGGCCGTCGGCGGAGGAGCGCGCCATGATCGAGCGCGGAGCGTTCGGTGCCTTGGTGCAGGCCTGGAGGGATATCGCGAAGAGGAAGCTGCGGGCTAACCTTAGGCTGGTCCGCGCTTTCTTGAACCAGTTCTGGGATACAACTTCCACGTTTGACATGCCTTTTGGTGAGGTGGGAGTCACTTCTGAGGACTACGGCATGATTTCTGGTCTGTCGTGTTGGTTTGAGGCTGTGGAGTGGCCGGAGACTGCCATGAGGGTGGACTCGGCCGAGGCTAGGAGGTTGATCGGCTGGAACTTGTCGCCGAGGGCTGTCACAGGGCCGGGTTTGTTGCCCAGCTCCTACGTTCGAGACTACTTTGCGGGAAAGATCCCGGCGCTGGTGATGATTGACGGGAGGGAGACGGCTTCTCCTCCCTGTACAGCTGAGCAGAGGGTCCGTTTGTGGCTCTGGTGGTTTCTGTCTTCGATTTACCTCGGAGACAAGGGAGAGAGGCTGTCGACGAAGCTTCTTCCCTTCCTTTCTGACCTGAGCTCCCTAGGGCGTTGGGGCCGGTCACTTTCTGGTTTTGCGGTCCTCATCCGCTTCATGAGGGCCATGGTTCGTCCGGAGTTGATGGAGTAGGGGACTTCTCCTGGCGCTGTCGGACCTGGACTACTGCTGGAGGTATGAACCTTCATTTAGACCAAAATCAATTCCTTTCTATATCAAATCACGAAAGATCGTTATTAACTATCTTGCTTTACAGGCGTGGGTGTACTCCTACTTTCCGGGCCTCGTGCCCAAGATAAACGGAGCCGCTGGAGAAGGCCTATCCCGTGGTGAGGATTGGGTAATGTGTAGGACGAAGAGCAAGCGTTCTTCTCACGGTGTCTACCGGCGGGACGTGAACGCTCTTCAGCTAGACAGCGTAAGCATTTCACTTATATTCATTTGCTTCTATATTGCTCTTAAATTGATCGTAAGAATGATTCCTTTGTTTATCTTGTCCCAGTGGGTGCCCAGGCCTTGGGTGGAGTACGCTGACGCGCCTCCTTTTGTGGCTGAGGTCCTTCGACCTAGGAGCTCGAGCCGGCTGCTGTTGAGGACGTCGATGGGTCCTGTGTGGTACTTGGGCGAGCGTTTGGCTCGTCAGTGCTATCGGGACGTGTTGACGGTTCCCGTTGATCCTCCCAGGAGGATGTTCAGGGAGCCTTCTGAGGCTGAGAGGGAGGCGGACTTGGCTGGCGCTAGTGGTGACGCCCTCCTTCTTCCTGGCGAGGACTACTCGGCGTTCCTCTACGGGAGGTTGGCGTACTGGCCGGTAGTGGTAAGCATTTTTACTCTTCCTCTTTACTTGATTTTTGAGAACTACGATGATAGACCATCGATTAATGAGAAATATTTGGTTTTGCAGGTGGTTGAGGCGGCGGGCATCAAGCCCCAAGAATACCCTGAGACCCTCGAGTACACTAACGCGTCCGGGAGGACGACGATCTCCGAGCTACGCGACTTTGATGTGGCTGTGACGGATGCTGGCCTGGACGACTGGCAGCATCTGATTCGGAGGGTAAACCTCTAATTTTGTGTGATTTTTGTGTAAGAACACATTTGATTGAGTTTATTCAATTATTGAGAACTTCTTTTTGAAAATGCAGGTTGCGCCGTCTCGGTTCGTGGCGTTATGGAGGGTGGCCAACCGGCTGCGAGCTACTGCCGTCGAGGCGCTTGTCGTGGTCGAGGCCGTCAGGTATGAACCTTGTGCCCATTTCATTTTTGAATTTTGATTTTCCAACTTTTCTTGAAACGATTGCTTGAAATGATTGACATGAGCCAATTTTGTTGTTTACAGGGGGACCGCGAGCTGGAGCGAGAGTTGACCCAGTCTCGGGAGGAGACAGCTCGCTTGTTGAGGGAGCTCGAGGTTCGAGACGCCGAGATTGCCGCTCTTGCGGCAAGGGTTGCGGAGCTGGAGGGCGACCAACAGTAGTTTTGTTTTGTTTTTGTTTGTTTGTTGGCTGTATTTTGCACAATTGTACATTTGGACCTTCATTTTGAACATTCTGGACTTTGTTTGGGGCTCGAGCCCCCAGTTTGTTGTACATTTCCCTTTTTGGTTGTATATATGATGGCCTGAGTGCCTTTGCTGCTGGGCTGTGCTGCTTGTATCTGCAGGTTAGCTTTGAACAGGTTTGGTAGATGACGGTTTACGCCGTCATGCCGCCGAAATTTACATAGAAATCACGCAAAACATACATTTGTATATATACATTGCCTGAATTTAGCGCAAAACGAATGACTCAAAAGAATGCAAAAATGCAAAATTTTTGCCGGAAATGACCGGACGGTAGGGAGAGTTACCCCCTAAAAAAAAGAAAAAAATAGAAATCTATAAGTTAGAAATGAGATGATTAAAAGAATGAAAATAAATGGAACAAATATAAATTTGGAGTTTATTTCCTAAAATGAATTATAAAAATGAAAATTATTTCCTAAAATGAAAAATATATAAAAAAAATGAAAATTATTTCCTAAAATGAAGAATGTAAAAAAATGAAAATTATTTCCTAAAATGAAAAATGTACAAGTGTGTGAAAATGACGAAAATATCGATGTCGTCCCGGAAAGCGTGCCCGCGGAAGTTAGGAAACCCGAAATATGGTAACTTTCACGTATTTACCAAAATAATATCCCGTAGGAATAAGAAATTATTCGTCATGGAATTAGGAAAGATCCAGCGTGGAAAATCACAGAAGTTAAGCTGAGGAAGAGGCGCAGCATGAGCTGCGTCCCTTTGAAGAGGTGCAACAGGTGTTGCGCCTGTTCCCAAGCTGTTCTGGTCTGGCGGATTTTTGGAAACAGAAATTAGTATAAATAGAGACGTCGATGGAGCTTTTATTCACACAATTCTTCCGTCTCTTCTTCGTCCTTTTACATAAAACTCTCAAAATAATCTTTCATCATGAATACTTTGGTGGTTCGCGTGAAAGAATGGACCAATGAATTTTCAAACATGGAGAAATATGATATGGGCGCCTATAATCTTGGATCATTGTTGAGTTTAAAGCTCATCAAGGTTGTTAAACCGTTCTTGGATGCTTGTCTTAAGTATTGGGACCCGAATTACCATGTTTTTGCGTTCCGTGGAGGCGATATTTGCCCATTTCCTGAAGAAATTGCTGCGATTGGTGGGTGGGACCCTGAACACTTGCCTGCCATTCCTTCTAGTTCGCAAGGGTACAAGAGCAAAATTAGAGACTTGCTTGGGTTGACTAGACTCGAGGTGGGCCGTCTAGTGACCTCGAAGGGAGTGCGAATGTTGGACTTCATTGACCGATTTATTAACAGGGCCGACCCCACCGTTTCTTATGTGGCCAGGCGAAGGGCATTTGGGTTTTGCTTGTTGCATGTGTATGTCTTCCAAGGGCATGTTGATGAAGACTTGAGAGGTGATCCCCGTCTTATGGGCCTTGTTGAGCAAATGGAGCTGCACAGGAGCCCAGCTTGTTTATGTTTAGGAGAGATCCTTTTGGGCTTGGATAATAGGAAAGCCAACCGTGACCTACTGTATTTGGGAAGTCCCGTCATTCTGCAGGTAAAAGAACATTTCTTTTTCTTTTTTTTGTTCCTTTCTTTTTTTTTTTCGTTCGTTTTTTTTTTCGTTTTTTTTTTGTTTTTTTGTTTTTTTTTTTTCGATGTCTAATACCCGCTTTTGGTAGGTTTGGCTTATGGAACGGCTTCGATTGATCGAGCCCCCAGTTCATGTTCCTTCATATCATGCTCGTTCGATTGCGATGAGGACCAGGCTTTACATGGTGCATTTCGCCCGAGTCTGCAATTATTGGGAGAACAAACTGAAGAGTGATGATGGCCCGTTGATTAGGTGGATTGTGCCGTGGTGGCATCTCAAATCTGTCACTGGAGTGTCTTCTTTGGATCCTACTCGGTCCGTTCGCATTCCTGGCTTGGAATTTATAGTGTGCATTTTCCCGGAAAGGCTTATGAGACAAGTTGGACTAAAGCAGACGATCCCGAAGCTTGACACCGTCCCGCAGACTGCTGTGGCGCTTACTACAGAGAGCCAAAGGGAGTGGGCCATTAAATGGGCTCAAAGAAATGTATGGTTCTTGAACTCTTCTGCTAATGCCTTATGGGTGTCAGATTCTTATCTGCGATGGAGGAAAGCTACTACTCCGGAAGAGCGCGAGAGACTGATAAAGCGCGAGCCCGTTGACTACAAGGTGCGCGAGGTGGAGAAAGAGAAAGAAAAGCATTTGACTGAGGGAGAGGAAGAAGCCGGGTTTCGAGTTGTTCATCCTTCGAAGAAACCGAAGACCTCTCCTGTCGTATAGATGGTGATTGGCAAGAATGGGAAGTCTAGGCCTCGAGAAAGACCTTTGGTGATTAGGTCCGAAGTGGCGCAAGAGTGTCCGGCTCGAGGTCGTGACAAGAAATATTACAGGAACGACAAGGGCAAAGGGAAGATGGAAGAATAGCCCGAGTCTTTATTTATTATTTATTATTATTATTTATTGTTGTAATAAAAAGGTGGGGTTTTTAGAATCCTAGCCTATTCTATTTTTATTATGTAGCGTACTATTATTATTAGGGAATGAATGAAATAAAAAGGTTAAATGGTTATGAAACCGTTGTGATTTTCTATTTATTATTCTTGTCGAATTCCAAATGCAATGCAAATGTCCTTCTATTTACATTTTAAAAGTAGTGGGTTGTATCCTATGAAGGGGTGGCTACGTATTCACTTAAAAAAATGAAATCAAACCCTTGCGCGTAGTTCGAGTAAATGTAAAAGAATAATTGTTCTAAGCAAGAGCTTGTAATGAACTTAGAAAAATAAGCATGAGCTTTTTGCTTACTCTGAAGGTGCAAATTTAGTTTATTTGATGATACGAGGATGACAAAAATTGCCAAAGTGCAAGAGCAAAGTGACATTAGCTTATTTCAGCTTGACCAGGGGTCGTTTATTTAGTGCCACAAGAGCGACACGTGAGGTTACGCGAGGCGCGTTTTTTGTTCCTATTCTAGGCATAGTACCGTTTTAGTTGGTCGAGGTTTGTTGGGTTGGAAAACTCATTCCCGTCTAGGTCTGTGATTCTAACCGCACCCCCTGGAAGTATGGATTTGACTAGAAATGGTCCGGCCCAATTAGGTTTGAATTTTTCCCGTGGGTTAACAGGTAGAAGAGCTCTAACCGATTTGAGTACTAAGTCTCCTTCCTTGATGTTTCTTGGCCTAACCCTTTTGTTGAAAGCTCGTTTGATATGTGCTTGATATGTTTGGACATTATGCAAGGCGCGTAGCCTACGTTCATCCAGGAGCATGAGTTCTTCATACCTATCCCTCTTCCAATCGGCTTCTGGGATTTGACTTTCGAGTAAAATACGCAAGGATGGTATCTTTAGCTCGACTGGTTGTACAGCTTCCATGCCGTAGGTCAAATCGAAAGGAGTAGCCCCAGTGGGCGTCCTAACAGATGTACGATATCCCCACAAAGCAAAGGGTATCTTGCTTGGCCAATCTCGATAGTTGTCGATCATTTTCTTGAGAATTGTGACAACATTCTTGTTTGCTGCATCTACTGCGCCATTAGTCTGTGGCCTATAGGGCGAAGAGTGGTGATGCCTAATTTTATACTTGGCTAGCAATTGCTCAGTCTCAGCTAGGAATTGTGATCCGTTATCGCTAATGATCTCATGTGGGCAACCGTATCGACAGATGATGTTGTTTTGTATGAACTTTGCCACATTTTTAGCCGTGAGACTAGTGTAGGAAGCTGCTTCTACCCATTTGGTGAAATAGTCGATTGCCACTAGGATGAAACAGTGACCTCTTGTTCCAGCTGGGGTTATCTTCCCGATTATGTCAATTCCCCAAGCAGAAAATGGCCAAGGTGAGGTCATCGTATAGAGCAATGAAGGAGGGACGTGTTGTACATTCCCAAAGATTTGGCAATTGTGGCAATGTCTTACGTATTTGATGCAATCGGGTTCCATTGTGGTCTAATAATATCCTAAACGTGTGATTTTCTTTGCCATCATGGGCCCACTCATGTGAGGACCACATTCTCCATCGTGGAATTCTTCCATCACCTTTCGTGCCTGTGAATGATCAAGGCAACGTAGGATTACACCAAGAGGTGTTCTTTTGTATAACTCTCCTTGCATGAGAACGTATTGGGAAGCTAATAGGCGTATAGCACGTTGTCCCCTCTTGTCCATATCGGGTGGATAGGTACCATTGAGCTTAAAATTTAGGATTGCTTGGAACCAGGGTTACTGCACGATCTCCTCTTCATCGGTGATTTGGTGTACATAAGCCGGCTCTGACCGTCGTTCGATGCACAAAGGCATTTCCACCATGTCATCTGGCATATTGATCAAAGATGCAAGTTTTGCAAGAGCATCTGCAAATTGATTTTCTTCCCGAGGTAGGTGTAGATATGTCACTTGATCAAAGAATTGGGCAACTTGGTCTATTCTGGCTTGATAAGGTGCTAGGCTTTCGCTTCGAATCTTCCAAGATCCTGTAACTTGGTTGATGATCAGTGATGAATCCCCATGTACTCGAAGGTTTTTAATGCCTAGGCTCACTTCCGCTTGTAATCCGATGAGACAAGCTTCGTATTCAGCGGCATTGTTTGTCACCTCGAAGTCGAGTTTGACAGCGATTGGTGTATGCTCACCTTCAGGAGAAATGAGCAACACTCCTATTCCAAATCCTCTTAAGTTTGATGCCCCATCAAAGTAAAGGTCCCAGGAGTCTACGTCAGTTTGGAGTATATCTTCGTCCGGAAATGACCAAGTATCTATTGTTTGTTCATCATTGATGGGATTTTCTGCGAAGAATTCGGCAATGGCACGACCTTTTATTACTTTCAGAGGCACGTATTTGAGATCAAATTCTGAGAGCATCAAAGTCCATCTTGCTAGGCGTCCATTGAGGACGGGTTTTTCGAAGAGGTATTTGACTGGATCCATTTTGGAGTATATTTTGACGGAGTAGCTAAGCATGTAATGGCGTAGCTTCTTCGTCGCCCATACAAGAGCGAGGCATGTCTTTTCGAGTTGTGAGTATTTGCACTCGTACTCCAAGAACTTCTTACTAAGTTAGTAGATAGCCTTTTCTTCACTTCCTACGGTTTGAGCTAGCATAGCACCCATGGCTGTTTCGGTTACTGTGAGATATAAACCAAGAGGTTGATCTCGTTAAGGTGGCATGAGCACTGGTGGTTTAGCCAATATCTCTTTGATTCGGTCAAATGCCTTTTGACAATCATCATCCCACATGGTGTGGTCTGTTTTATTGAGCTTTTTGAAGATAGGCTCGCAAATCATGGTGAGTTTCGATATGAATCGACTTATATATTGCATTTTTCCCAGGAATCCTCGGACTTCTTTTTCTGTTTGAGGTTGTGGCATTTCGATCAGAGCCTTGATCTTGGAAGGGTCTATTTCTATACCTCATTGGCTAACGACGTATCCCAGGAGTTTGTCAGATGTTACTCCGAATGTGCATTTCTGAGGATTGAGCCTCATGTTGTACTTTCGTAACCTTGTGAAAAATTTGCGAAGGTTCGCAATATGCCCCTCTCTTTCCTTAGATTTGACAATCATGTCATCTACGTATACCTCAACTTCTTTGTGTATCATGTCATGTAAGAGTGTAGTTGCGGTGCGTTGATATGTAGCTCCGGCGTTGATCAATCCAAATGGCATGACCGTATAATAATATGTTCCCCATTGAGTGACAAAGGCGGTTTTATGCATGTCTTCTATGGCCATCTTGATTTGGTTATAACCCGCGTACCCATCCATGAAGGAAAGTAATGCGTGGTCTGCAGTATTGTCCACCAATATGTCGATGTGTGGTAGAGGGAAGTCATCTTTGGGGCTTGCTTTGTTTAAGTCCCTAAAATCTACACAAACACGGATTCTCCCATCCTTTTTGGGTACGGGTACTATGTTGGCTACCCAGTCAGAATACTCAGAATCTTTGATGAACCCGGCTTTGAATTGTTTGTCAACTTCTTCTTTAATCTTGAGAGCCCATGCCGTCCTCATTCGTCGAAGCATCTGTTTTACAGGTTTGAAACCTGGCTTAATTGGGTTTCTATGTTCGGCGATATCCCTGTCGATCCCTGGCATGTCTTTGTAGGACCAAGCGAAAAAGTCTTTGAATTCGTTTAGGAGGTCTATGAAATCGGCCCTTTCGGTAGAGCTCAAGGTAGTCCCTATCCTAAGTTCTTGGGGTTCTAGTTCGGTTCCTACATTGATGGGTTCGATGTCCTCTATTACTGGTCCCCCTTCCCTTCCCGTAGTATTTCTTTGGCTACGTAGGGAGGTATTTCGATCGAGTCTGGGTCTTGGTCATCCTCAGTATCATCGTAAACAGAATTGCACTCAAGATAACACAAAGAGTAAGCAGAACCTGATTTATTCATATTAAGGTTTGAGTAAAGCTGAAACAAAGAAGCCATCTGATCCATGGTCAGTGGCGGCAAAGGGACAGTGGTTGGGACATTTCCCGAACTACTGTGACTAATCGAGGCTAAGCTAGGAGAAACAAAGGGAGTGGGGATGACGACAGGAGGAGACTCCCTAATGACTTCTCTAGACTTCGACTCTGACTCCGACTCCGACTCGAACTCATCGTCTTCTGGTTCTCCTTTTAACATCTCTCATTCTCCAGTGGTGAGCTTGAAGAGCCTTCCTTGATTGTTAGTCCACTTGATTGATTTTCTCCATCCTTTCTGCTGACTTGCGTTGGTTTCTGTGATTAACGCGGTGGGGTTGAAGCGATCGTCTTGAAGTATCATGGTAATGATCTCATCCTACGCGGCCCTAACAAATCGATCCTCTCCAAACAATAGACTAAGAGCTTGTTCGTCTAAGCAAGGTGCTTGACGGGTTTTGGCGGTAGGAACCGTCTCTGGAGGGATGAAGTAGCAATCGTGAAAGATCTCGATTCCGGCTAGCTTCTTCTCGAGATAATGCCAAGGCTCTGGAAATCCGTGAAAGAGTTCTAGACTTCCTTCTTCAACAAAGTACCCGTTTAGGGTAGGGAGATAGGGTCGCATTTGGACTCCTACATGCTTACGGTTTTGGACTTGAGCGAGCATTTCGAGAACCTCTTCTTTAGTGCGTTTGTACCCTAGTCCGAGTTGTATCCTCTTTGAGTTGCCTTCTTTGTATGGTGCGAAGGTGTTTCTTCGGGTAGGGTTCAAAGGCATTCCAGGGAAGTATCTCTGGGATTTGAGTATGTGGTTGACCACCAAGTTGGAGTAGGGATCATAGTATAAGGGGGTCAATTCGCTTTCTATAACACTTATGCTTTGGAAGCCCCCAAGTTCATATACTGGATCTGCAAGGACTTGATTGTTCGACTGCTTTTCGATTATTGCCTTGATGGGTGACGAATTGATCGTCACTACTTTGCCATTTAGTGGGATCTTGATCTTTTGATGAAGGGTGGATGTTACCGCTTTGGAAGCGTGAATCCAAGGTCTTCCTAGGAGTAAGTTGAAGGAAGCTTCGATGTCCACTATTTGGAAGTTAACCTTTCGCTCAATTGGCCCTGTGGCTATGGTTAGGTTAACAAGTCCTACCACCTTTGGTCGTGTACCATCATATGCACACACACCTTGATTGGTAGGGGTCCAATCCGATTATTTCATGCCTAATTCGTATGCCGTTTTGAGGGGTATGACGTTGACCGCGGAGCCATCATCTACCAAGGTCATTGGCACATTTTTCTTTATGTTGGGGTTGGTGTCCTTAACAGTTAGTACAAGGACTTATAAATCTCTAAAAGGATCAAAGGGCATACTTTTGGTATTATTATCAGTTGATCCACGTTTATCAATAACGGTTGGCTTGCTAGATAAGTTTGACGTTATTGTCATACAGATGGCGGTGATCAACTGGTCCCTAAAAGTCACACCTATAGGATACGTTTGAGTGATGTGACAGTATGAAAATACAGTCACGTAGATGCCAATTTTGACTAACCAGTTAGTCTGAGTTATTTGACTAATAATTAGTTAAAATGTGATGTTGAGATATTTTATTTAATACGGATTAAATAAAAATGGCTAAGGCGAATTAAGCAATTAATTTGTAAAATTGAATATAAGCGTCTTATATTTAATTAAATGTATATTGAATATAATTATACAATACTGTTTTGTCGGACATGTATTAATAATTCAACTAACCCGTATTATTAGTTGATGCCTTAATTTCCGATAACCGATAACAGTTTATAATGAAACCGCGTCATATACACTTAGCGAGTCATGGACCGGACCACGAGTTTAAGTGAAGAGAAAATGAAAAGCCCATTTGGGCTCCTCTCACTCGGTTTGGCCGAGGCTCCCATAGACAAAAGGGGAGTCTTCTCCTCTTGTCTAACCTAATTATTCATTTGCTAAAAAGAAGTGCCTCCCGAAATTCGGATCTCTCATCCAACACAAACTCACAAAACAATCCCCTCGATATTGCAAGGCAATTAGGGGATTATCTCTAGCACAAGGGCATTACTCGGACATCTTGGGTGCAACGATTAGGAGGAGATCTAACTTGATCTCTCATTGCCTTTTGCACTAGGACCGAAGGTTATTTCTATATCTTCATCGTTTCATTGTGTTTTTCGTTTTATGACAATAATCACATGTAAATTTTGCGTTATAATCCTATAATTAAAGGGTATTATACGGATTTTACCCTACAAGTGGTATCAGAGCGAGGCCACGTAAATTTTTATATGTGTTTTTCATCAAACGATTGTTGAAACGATGAATTTTGTTCAAAAAAATGGCCACGGCTGCCCCTTTTTGTCTCGGCAATTTTTTAAAAATAAAAAAAAAAAATTTTGCTGCGTTTTTTTCTTGGGAACCGTGTCCATGTACACGGTTGTTGGTTGATTTTGTCTTGTTTTCGGTTTTGATTTAATCTTTGCATATTATTTGTAATCGATATTCATTATAGTATGTAAAGATCTATCAATTGCAAATCGAAAAAAAAAAAAAAAACCGTGTGGCTGCTTGTCTCGGCTATTTTTTTTTACACGGACTGTTTTTTTTTTTTTCATTGGAAACCGTGTCAAGTTTACACGGTTGCATTGTCGATTTTTGGTTTTGTTTACGTGTTGTTCTTAGCGATTTGTTGTTTTAAACGATAACTACAACAATATGTGAAGAACATGTCAATTGTATTTTTGTTTTAATCCGGATTAGAATAAATTGCAATTGTGTTTTATCAAACCGTTTGTTTTGATCTTTTGGTGCTCACGATTTTGAGCCATGAAATTTTTTTTTTTTTGCCTTTTGATGCTCTCGGTTAAAGCATTTAAAAATAAAAATAAAAAAAAAAAATTTTTTTGGGTTCTGGTACTGTTCACGTACAGCAGTACAGAGAAGAAAAAAAAAAAAAAAATTTTTTTCTGTTTTTTTTCGGCCTTTTAATGCATAAAACGTTTTTATGCTCTCGCTTGATTAGTGAAACGGTTCACCCACGTAAAATAAAGTTACTTTAAAACGATTTATTGTAACGGATTATCTCGGATTAAAATTAACTTGACTGAAGCGGTTTTGTCATGTAATTTTAATTATCTTTGGTGGTTTGGATAAAAATTTAACATAATTACGGAATTATGTCACGAATAAATTTATTTAGTTGATGCATTTTTTTTTATCGTTATTTTGAATGTTTTGAATGCCTTTTAATTACGTACTTATTTTTTTACAATCGGTTGTAACTTAGTGTGGCCTTAGTAGAACGTGTTACCGTAATGATGGAACACGGTCTTGGTTGTATTTTGAGATCTCGTATCTCCATTTTTATTTCTTTTAATTACAGTTTTATTTAGAATGTAAATAGGTTTATATTTGTAAATTTAAAATTGTAATTTTTGAGAAGACCAAAGATGGAGACCGGATGCTCACTCCCGCTACTTGGATAAAGATGGAACATCAAGACAAGCTTTTCGGGTCCAACGGTGGATTCCAAAGTTGTATTTTGTTCCTTTTACTAGGATAGGCCACACTAGGAAATTTTTATTTACGTATTGCATTCATTTATTTATTTTATTGTAACGATAGTATGCATCATATTCCGCCTAAAAACCAAACCACCTAATAATTGCATGAAAACTGACACATATAGAGGTCACGAGTTAGTTTTCTTTGACATTCGCATGTCACACGTTTTTAAGCCATCACCCAAATTAATTCATTCACGCAAACGCTAGTTATTCGTTCACTTAATATGAATTATAATTTAGTTGATGGGATCTTCCTCGTATAAACAAAAATTGAGACTAGTCTTTATAGGTCAAACTCCAATGAGTCCCTTCTTCGTCGGTAAGCATAATATGACCCCTTCTACGTCGGGTAAGTTGGAACTGATTGACCTATTTTATCTCAACACTATGGTCACTCGTACGATCCTGTGACTATGGTGGACTATAGATAGGATTTACGGAAATCTATCGACCAAGAGTTCTTCCGGAAGAATTAGCTAAACAGTTGGCTTATCAATTTACAGAAATTGAGTCTTGGGATCACTTGTATCATTCTTGAGGGAGATCGATTATGCAAGTGCATTGAGTCTACATGTTAAAATGAATTTTAAATAGACTTAAATCACCTCGATGAGTTGCTTATTTCGTTTTGTTTTTCTTCCTTTTTCAGTGTAGAACACGAACATTTAAACTGCTAATAACATAATGGCTGGCCGTGAGGACGACCCAATGCCAAGTGTCACATTGGACCGTGAGTCCTGGCTTCGGATCTTCATGGATCAGATGAATCAGTCTACTCGACTGAAGAATGATGGATCAAACTTCACGGACTGGGAGGCGGCATTACGGAATGCTGCCATTGCTGATGGGAAGCTCAAATATCTGATTGAGCCCATCCCACCAAACCCAGGCCCCACGGCTGAAATTAACGAAATCGACAAGTATAACGATTTCGCCATGGAAGCGGGTGCGATTAAAAACGTACTCATTTTTGCAATGGAATCCAATTTGCAGAAACGCTTCATAGCCCATGGTGCAAACAAGATTTTCACCACGCTCACCAAGGAATTCTCGAAAGCACCGAGAATCGTGACCTATGAGCATACCACTCGCTTCTTTGATGCGAGACTCCAGAAGGGCCAACCAGTTAGCCCACACATTCTCAGCATGATTGAGAATGTCGAGAAGCTGGAGACCTTTGATTGTAAGATCAGCGAGAACATTGTAATCGACCGCATACTTCACTCACTCCACGATGGTTATTCGCAATTTAGAGCGAATTACTATATGAATGATTTGAAGAAAACTCCCCATGAGCGCACTCCCTTCTCGTACGGGCCGAGAAGGACATGAATCTCGGTGGGAGCATGAAACAAGATGTTCTCGTTGTGTCAAACAAAGGGAAAGGTAAGGGCAAAGCTCGAGCAAACCTAGCAAGAGGTAAACCGAAGTTTAAGAAGTCGGGTCCAGGTAAGAGTGGGCCTGGTGAGTCGAGCAACTCATCAGGCGCGACAAAGAGCAAAACCGAAAACATGGAATGCCATCACTGCCACAAGACTTGGCATTGGAGGCGGACATGTCCTGTTTATCATGAGGACATAAAAGCGGGTCGCGTTAAACCTGTTGGTATGTCTTCTTCTTCTACTTTTATTCATATGATTGAGATTAACCATGCAAGTTACGGAACTTGGGTACTAGATACTGGTTGTGGTTCTCATCTATGTAATCATGTGCAGGGCCTCCGAAATCTCGAGCCTCTCGTAAAGGGTGAGGTTGACCTGCGTGTTGGGAATGGAGCAAGAGTGGCTGCCATCTCAAAGGGGACATATGTGATCCAGCTTCCTAGCGGATTTGAGTTGTCATTATATGACTCGCTATTATGTTCCTAGTCTTTCGAAAAACATTATTTCGGTTTACGCACTTGACAAACTTGGTTTTTCATTTGTAATAGAAAATAATGCTTGCATTTTCTCTTTACACAATATGATTTATGGCAAGGCAGTCTCCATGAACGGAATTTATGTTTTAGATCAGACGACCGAAATATTACACGTAATGAATAAAAAGTTAAAGGTTGGTGACAAAGATCAAACGTATCTATGGCACTGCCGTATGGGACACATTAATGAGAAACGCGTAAAACAGCTCATTAAAAATGGAGCTATCTCGGCCTTTGATTTTCAATCATTTGGCACGTGTGAATCATGTCTCATCGGTAAGATGACTCGTATTTCCTTCAAAGGTGTTGGAATGCGCGGCTGCGACCTATTAGGGCTCATACACACGGATGTATGTGGTCCTATGTCAATCACCGCACGAGAAGGCTATAGGTATTTCATCACTTTCACGGATGATTTAAGTAGATATGGCTATGTCTACTTAATGAAGCACAAAAGTGAATCCTTTGAGAAATTCAAAGAATACCAAAATAGGGTACAGAACCTACTTGGTAGAAAGATAAAAACACTACGTTCAGATCGTGGTGGCGAGTATCTTTCTCACGAGTTTGATCAACACCTTAAAGACTGTGGGATCGCCCTACGCTTAACTCCACCGGAACACCTCGGTGAATGGTGTGTCCGAACGGAGAAATCGAACACTACTTGATATGGTTCGATCCATGATGAGTCACACGGTGTTGCCTGACTCGTTGTGGGGTTATGCTCTTTTGTCAGCTGCTCTAATACTTAACCGAAGTCCGTCTAAAGCTGTTGACAAGACTCCATATGAACTATGGAAGGGAACGGTCCCTAACTTGTCCTTTATACGGGTTTGGGGCTGCGAGGCTTATGTCAAGTGGCGACACGAGGATAAGCTCGGCCCGCGATCGGTCAAGACATACTTTATAGGTTATCCTAAAGGAACACTTGGTCATTACTTCTATTCGCCAACCGAACAACGTGTTTTTGTTGCGGCTAGTGCGACATTCTTAGAGAAGGAATTTCTCGAGAATGCAAAGAGTGATAGAACCTTCGACCTGTCGGAGATTCCAGAACCAAATACCGAGCAACCATTGGAGGAACCTATTCCTTCAATCCCGGCTGCGGTGAATATTCCCGAGGAACCTAGGAGGTCGGGAAGAGTCTCTATTCCTCCGCATGATACATTGGTCCGGTCGAGGAACATGACATAGATGACATTCTACTCTTAACGAGTAGTGAACCCGCAACCTATAAAGGTGCCATGACTAGTTCTGACTCAAAGCTATGGCTTGAGGCCATGCAATCCGAGATGGACTCTATGTATGAGAACAACGTATGGGATCTTGTTGACTTACCTGCTAAGGTTCGTCCCCTTCAATGCAAATGGCTTTACAAGATAAAGCATTCTGTGGAAGGTCAACAAGATATCTACAAAGCACGACTAGTTGCTAAAGGTTTCACCCAAGTGCCAGGTTTGCACTACGATGAGATTTTTGCACCCGTAGTCATGCTGCGTTCCATTCGGATTATCTTAGCGATTGCCGCTTTTCATGACTATGAAATTTGGCAAATGGACGTGAAAACCGCCTTCTTAAACGGCTTTTTGGAGGAAGAGTTGTACATGGTACAACCCGAAGGTTTCATTGATCCAGAACATCCTAAGAAAGTGTGCAAGCTTAAGCGTTCCATTTATGGACTTAAGCAAGCATCTCGGAGTTGGAATCATCGCTTCGACCAAGTGATTAAAGAAAATGGATTTACTCGATCAGTCGAGGAACCATGTCTTTATATCAAGTCGAGTGGGAGCAAGATTGTCTTCCTAATATTGTATGTCGATGACATACTCCTGATTGGGAATGACATACCTCTCTTAACTTCGGTGAAAGTATGGTTGAAAAACCACTTCCAGATGAAAGATCTGGGAGAGGCACAAAGAATTCTAGGCATCCGTATCTATCGAGATAGATCACGACGGATGCTATCTCTCGATCGAGTCTTACATAGACAAAGTCCTAGAGAGATTCAAAGATGACTAACTCCAAGAAGGGGTTCCTTCCTATGTCTCCGGGGGTGCATTTGAGCAAGTCTCAGGCACCAGAGACACCGGAAGAGAAAGAGCGCATGACCCGGATTCCTTATGCTTCGGCTATAGGATCAATCATGTATGCCATGATATGCACACGTCCGGACGTGGCATATGCATTGAGTATGACAAGTCGATTCCAACAAAGATCCGGTGAATCACATTGGCTAGTGTCAAGAACATTCTTAAGTACCTACGGAGGACTAAAGATTGGGCATTGACTTATGGAGGCGAACAAAAGCTATGCGCAACCGGTTCTGTGATGCTAGCTTCCAAACAGATCGGGATGACTCTAAATCTCGGTCGGATTCGTTTTTACTCTTAATGGCGCTGCAGTCAGCTGGAAGAGTTCCAAACAAACTGTTACAAAGCAGATTCTACGACGAGTCCGAGTACTATACCGCGTCGAAGCTACAAAGGAAGCGATATGGATGCGTCAATTCTTACATGGACTATCTGTAGTGCCTAGTTCGAATGACCCGATCACTATCTATTGCGACAATAGAGGTGCCATCTTCCAAGCTAAGGAGCCAAAGTCTAGCAACAAGTCTAGACATGTACAACGGAAAGCTCATCTAATCCGAGATTACGTGGAGCAAAAGGAAGTAGTGATAGAAAAGATTGCTACAGATGATAACATAGCAGATCCTCTCACTAAACCATTACGACAAGATAAGCATGAAGGGCATGTTAATTCCATGGGAATTAAACGTGTTCCTAAATTGTAGTACTCTTTTATGGATTAGATTCATTCGCTTTTGTACTCTATACAACATCATCGTTTTGATATTTTTATATATATATTGTTTTTCATGTGGATTTGTACGACAAATTTTGAACACCACAAAGTGAACTGAACGAACATTATATTTTTCAGTCCTTAATTGCCCACATGAGCTGATAACTCTGGCAATTATTTTGTGACGTTGGTTGATGGTGGGTTCAACGAGCCATAAGTCAACAGGTTGACTGACCAATCACAGAGGCGATTTATACGGATATTTCGTAGGACACAATTGTGACAACGACGTGGAGTCCTAAATGTTTTATAACATTCGGTGCCCGGTCGTGGATAGGACCTCCATGGTGATCCTAAGAGTCGATTCTTTTGACTATCGACTGTCTCTTGAGACTAAGGCAGATTTTGGGTGACTTTGGTTTCTTTCTCACGGTCATCCGTAACGGGGGCCAAGTAGATTGTTTACGGGTCATTTCATGCCGTGCTTAGATCGGAAGGAGTTCGAGTTAAAGGAAATATTCAGCCTTTATCGGTACTCGATATTTCTCGGGGCCACTCGAGGAGTCAGAATCGAAATGCATGGCCATGCTTGGATACGGATTCGTTTTATCGCTTAAGTTACTCTCTAGTCTGGGAAACCACTCTTGATCCAGATCGATTGTAAAATACGACCTTTGTGGATCCGGATCCGCAAATTGTTTTACATTGAGTGGGAGAAATTTTAAATGAATATGAGAATCGGTTATCGCACATACACTTGTACGGACAAGTGGGAGTTTGTTGGAGCTGTGTCCTCCAGTTAGTGCGGATAACGTCATTGCACATACACTTGTACGGACAAGTGGGAACTTGTTGGGGTTGGTGTCCTTAACAGTTAGTGCAAGGACTTATAAATCTCTAAAAGGATCAAAGGGCATACTTTTGGTATTATTATCAGTTGATCCACGTTTATCAATAACGGTTGGCTTGCTAGATAAGTTTGACGTTATTGTCATACTGATGGCGGTGATCAACTGGTCCCTAAAAGTCACACCTATAGGATACGTTTGAGTGATGTGACAAAGATGAAAATACAACATGTAGATGCCAATTTTGACTAACCAGTTAGTCTGAGTTATTTGACTAATAATTAGTTAAAATGTGATGTTGAGATATTTTATTTAATACGGATTAAATAAAAATGGCTAAGGCGAATTAAGCAATTAATTTGTAAAATTGAATATAAGCGTCTTATATTTAATTAAATGTATATTGAATATAATTATACAATACTGTTTTGTCGGACATGTATTAATAATTCAACTAACCCGTATTATTAGTTGATGCCTTAATTTCCGATAACCGATAACAGTTTATAATGAAACCGCGTCATATACACTTAGCGAGTCATGGACCGGACCACGAGTTTAAGTGAAGAGAAAATGAAAAGCCCATTTAGGCTCCTCTCACTCGGTTTGGCCGAGGCTCCCATAGACAAAAGGGGAGTCTTCTCCTCTTGTCTAACCTAATTATTCATTTGCTAAAAAGAATTAGGGTTTTGGGAATTGTGCCTCCCGAAATTCGGATCTCTCATCCAACACAAACTCACAAAACAATCCCCTCGATATTGCAAGGCAATTAGGGGATTATCTCTAGCACAAGGGCATTACTCGGACATCTTGGGTGCAACGATTAGGAGGAGATCTAACTTGATCTCTCATTGCCTTTTGCACTAGGACCGAAGGTTATTTCTATATCTTCATCGTTTCATTGTGTTTTTCGTTTTATGACAATAATCACATGTAAATTTTGCGTTATAATCCTATAATTAAAGGGTATTATACGGATTTTACCCTACACTTTATACAAATGACAGTGATGTAAAGAGCTAAGTTGTGACTAGCGCCAAAAGGCGGCAAATCTTCGTCTGAGAAAGTAATAGGATTACTCAGCTTCGGTGATTCTTGGAAGACCAAGTTGACTACATCTTCGGGTGTCGATTTATGTGCTATATTTAGTTTGGTCAAAGCTTGTAGTAAAGCTTGGCGATGTGGGAATGAGCTTGCTACTAATTGCCAGACTGAAAGATCAGCCTTTGTCTTCTGTAATTGCTTGAGCAAATGGTCAGTGGAGTCTTCTTCGTTATCATTTAGTGTGACAACATTGGTTGGACCATTTTGAGTAGTGCTTTGATATGGACGTCCCAAACGAGTTAGGTGGTCCACATCTTGGTCTTCACCATTTTGGACTATTTCCTTGACTAGGGAGTTCTCAATGAGATACTCGTCCTCATCATCGTCGGCCCAAACTCCATTGATTGTAGCTAGTTCCCTCATTCTCATTATTTCATCTTCTAGTCGTATGATTTGATCGACTAGTTTATCAACCACGATAACTATTTCTTGCATAGTAGCATTTTGAGAGAATATTAGTGGCATACGCTCCTTGGGTGTTGCGTTGGGATCACGTAAAGTTATCACCACATTTTCTAATTCCCAACCTTGCCTATCCACACTCCTTGCCCATGTGATGAAGTCGGAAATGGTAGGGGAGATGGTAGAGTAGAACCCCTCACTCTCGATTGCGTGGATATTATCTTCGACTGGAGAAATGAGATGTGAACAATCTAAGGTAGATTCGTCACTTGTAATCACTAGAACTCCAAGAGGATTCTGAGTGTTGTTAGGTTTGCCTCCCGGTGGTATTAGTAGTCGACCATCTTCAATCATGTCTTGAAGCACATTTTTCAACTTGTAGCATTTTTCTGTGTCGTGCCCCTTGCCCCTATGGTATTCACAGTACGAGTTCTCGTCCCAGAATATGGATTTCCTTTCGGGTTCGGGGGTAGGTCCAATGGGTTGAAGTTTGCCTTGCTTCATTAACCTTTTTAGAGCGTTGGAGTAAGTGTCCCCAAGATTTGTGAATTTCCTTGGTGGGGTACTTTTCTTGGATGGCTCGAGAAGGTTAACTTCATCGGTTTTGCTAGTGGAGCCGTATGAACGACTTGTTGAGCCTTGATATCCTCGACCTACCGTTTTGACAAGAGTCCTTTACGGATGTCATCTTCAATCCTTGTCCCTAGTACGGTTAAGTCCTTGAAAGTCTTGATGTTTTGGTATCTCAAATGATTGGCATAGATGGGTTTGAGATTGTCCACAAACTTCTCCACAAGGGTAGCCTCATCCAGGCGTTCAACTAGTTGGGTACTAGTCTTCCTCCACCTACTTAGGAAGTCGGTGAATCCTTCTTTGTCATTTTGGGTAAGAACCTCTAGAGTGCGCATGTTAACTTGGATCTCGGCATTATCCGCATATTGCTTAGAAAACTAGATCGTGGCATCTTCCCAAGTAGCAACCTTCTTGTGTTCTAAGGAGTAGAGCCATTGCTTAGGGATGGTGTCAAGAGATGAAGGAAAGATCCTTAAGAACATCTCGGGTTTGATGCCTTTGATAGACATGTAATCTTTGAAGGCACGGATGTGGTTCAAAGGGTTTTCGTGCCCCTTGAATTTAGGGATATCCGTCATATTGAAGTTGGTTGGCAATTTGGAATTGACGGCCTCATACTTACGGTTATTCTCCCTATAAATGTCATCCCCTTTAAGGTACATCAATTGCTCCTCTAAGTATTGGAGTCTTTTCTCGGCTACAGTTAGTCCCATGGGAGGATTTTCATCCCTGGATTCATCCGCGGAGTCACCTATTACTTCACTTTCATGAGGAGGCAACCTCCCCTCTACGGCATAGATCCGGCCCTCGATGATCTCAAGGCGATCATGGACTTGGTCTTGGGTAACTTGAATTTGGGCTAGCGCGGCTAGGATTCGATCATTACCATCTTGAAGTTGGTGGAGGTTTGTTTCGCTGGATCCAGGCATCTTGAAAACTTGATAAGAGACCGATGACGAATCAAAACACGATCGACCAATCTAACACACTTGCTAAAAGAAGAAATGTTTTGACTCGTAAAGTGGGTGTGTGCCACTTGTGTTAAGTGAGCTTTGAAGAAAGGACAAGAATTTTGAAGATGTGTATCCTAGTCAACTATAGTGTAGTTGTAGGAGTGGTCTCGAAGTGAGGTTTTGAAATGGGCTTGTGACCCGGACTTTGACTTGACAGAGTTTCGACTGGGTTTTGCGCTAATAAAATGGCCTTTTCGAAATTTTGATTAAAAAAGGATTTTGATTTTTACAAAAATCGTCATGGTTTCGTTTAGAAATGGTGATCACGTAAGGTACAAACATTTATACAAGCATTATAACGGGATGCTGAGTGCATTTAAAAGGGTTTTTGTTTAAAGGGTGGGTTGCCATACCGAACCATCAAACCCGAAATCTGTGGAGAGGCTCGTACCAAACAAGAGTAAGGCCGATTCCTAGTCCATTTCCTCAAGTAGTAAAGGCCCTTGATACAAACAAGAGTAAGCATCATGGTATGGATGACGTCAATCGCTATCCATCCTTAGGCCCAAATAAGAATTAGGACCGTTTAGACGGGACGATTGGTCGAATGGGTTGGGTTGGGCCTAGGAAGGCCGAATAAAACGGTGTAGGAAGACCGAGTTATGAAAACCGACAATTGTCTCGTACAAATTATTCCCTAACCTTGTTCAAGTTTCACCCTCGGCTACACGTAAGTGTATTATCCCCAGCAGAGTCGCCAAACTGTGGACATCGGGGGGCCCACGGGGGCGCTTGGGAGTAAGAGAACAAGCGTTTGCATTTTTGTTGGAGTCGCCACCAATTTTTATGGGAAATTGGAACCGTTCGAATACCTCGTGTCATGTCAAGACACAAAGTAATGACATGAAAATTAAGCAATCGTTACCCTTAGCATTCTATGTCTAGAATGACTCTCGTGGATGCCAATGAACACGGATGTTCACAGAGATCTGGAGTAAGGGGTGAGGGTACGTATTAGGAAGCTCTTTTGATCGAACACCTAATCCCGCCCGCCTCGATAGCGACCTCTACTAATGATTAGGGACATCATCTATACTCGATATATCGTCGGCTATATGCATGCAATGCAACATCCAAGTTTTGATCCTAGCATGTGAATTTAGCTAAGTCGGTTGACACGTAATTAGCAAACAATTGGGTCGAAGTAGGATTTAATGTTCAATTACATGTGAAAGCATACAAATGATACAAGAAATAATGACGATAATGAAGATTACAATAATTACATCGGATAGGCGATTTATGTCGAAAATACCTTTAAAACGGATAATTTTGAGAAAACGAATGAAAGAATAAATCAACGAACAAAACAGAAGGCGATAATACGGTTAATAGTCAATTATACGTAAGCTAATTAAACTAAGTCAAGGCGAAAACGGAGTTCAGAGGCAGAATTCAACCCGGAACAGGCGCAGCAGAACTGCGTCCTTTGGAATAGGCGCAGCAGCTGCTGCGTCTGTTCCTGACCTGAATTCTGGCTGTGAAGCCGGAATTGCGTGTGATTAATGCTCGTCGGTAAATTTAATGATTGATTATTATATTTACTCGGATGAAAGTGATTAATAGGTTAATTACATGTGATTAATGGTCATAAAACAATAAAACATGGATGAGACGGAATATTACTAATTAATTACATGAACGAATGATTGATTAGTGACATGGGTGAATGAAATAAACTAAACTTGATAAATTGATGACGAACATGCGATGAATATGACAATAAACAGATGAAAATATGCCAAAGGTCGAATTCCAGAAACCCGATATGAACAAATCGAATTCCTACAACCCGGATTGAATTTTATGACGAAAACCCGCAAATATGAGATTATAAGGGATTTAAGTCGGATTTAAATGATGATTTATACGTGCTAATGAATGAATGATAATATACATGTGAATTATTAAACTATTATGTCAAAGAATTAACAGGAAACAAACGAAAACGAATAAGAAAAGAACGAATTACAGAGGACGATGGAAGAAGAAAGGAAGCAGGAACTGCGGCAGCCTCACGAAGAGGCGCAACAAGAACTGCGCTCCTTCGAAGAGGCGCAGCAGTTGCTGCGTCCTTTCTCGACGGTTTGCCTTCTGGAAATCCGTAAAAAAAGGTTTTAAAGCACGGTTTTAGAAATCGATTTTAACAAGATGTTTTCGACATAAACCTTACATTGATGATTACAAAAAGTAAAATACAATAAATAAAAGAGAGATTATACACCCTCAGACTTACATGTTTGACGAAACGAGAAGAACTAAGTTATCGATTAGTGATGCTCGACGCGAATGTAAAGAAAGTGCCCTCGTAAGAGGAAAACGATTAGATTAATTATGTTGATTATTGTGGAGTTGGTTAAATTGGTCGGTCATGCAAACGAGGCTGGTACTAAGAAGGATCCGAGCTTATGTGGTCGAAAGTTCAAGCACGTAGACGCCAAAAAGTAAGAACAAAGGTCTAGAATACAAAGGGAGAAGAGAAGGGCGGACACTCGCGTGAGAAATATGAGGAGTGAAGGCTCCTATTTATACTAATCACGTGAAGCAATTAGGGTTTCGGAGAGTCTTTGGAAGTGAATCTCGGAAAGATATGAAAAAGATATGAAAATTACGCAGAAAAGGACCTGGGAAGAGGCGCAGCAGCCACTGTGTCTCTGGGAAGAGGCGCAGCACCTGCTGCGTCTGTTCCCAAGTGGTTTCCTCCTGCGGAAGAAAGATTTCCGTGTTTAAGTTATGGTAGGACGGAATAATTTGGTTTTCCTTAATATTTTATGTGAATATTACGGGAAATTGTTTACCAAAGGATAAAGATTGTGAAATATTTATAAAATATGGGATAGAAATATCCGGAACATTCCAGAACATTCTGACTCGGGATTTAACGGTTATCAGAAAATGAAGACGGTTTTAGGCCCGGACTCCAAATGTACTCTAATTACTGTCAAAACGACCGTATCGTCACGTAGATGACAACTAAGAGGTAGACATTAGTATTTGAGCAATCACTTGATGATAAACTTACGAACTGTCAAAAATTGTTCCGCGTAGCAAACATGCGGCCCAATCATCACCGGGTGGTTTGCGAAGGGTGCAGAAATGAGGTATCTACATAAGGAAATCGTCCCTCTTTAGCATCCTATCTCTAGAATGACTTTCGTACACCGTGGATAAGGTCGTCCACTATCCAAAGTTTCTGAGTAAGAGGTGAAGGTACGTATTGGGAAGCCCTTTAATCAGACACCAAATCCCGCCCGCGTTTAGCGGCCTCTACTGATCGATCTTGGTTGGTTGAATGCAAAAGTTGATAAAACGGTTTAAATGCATGAATGTGCATCCAATGATTTAAACCTAACATGTGAGAGCTTTCTAAGTCGGTTGATTTAATCCATGTATCAAGTATAAGATGTCGAGTTGGATTAATGGTTGATTTGCATGCAAGACGGAAATTAAACATCCATTTACCGTATTAGGTTTAGGGTGCATAACATGATCCATTTGTCTTAGTAAGGCATTTTGCAAATGTGGTTTTGGATAATCAAATAGTCATCTGATCCGTCCTATATCCGGGTTAACCGGAGTCGGGATCGTCCTAGACTGATGCTGGAAGGGAACAGGCCCTGTACCAGTCGGCTATATGAGGCGCGAGCCAGCCGGCGGTGTAAGGGGCCTCCCTCTGGTTTTGAAAATGAGAAAAGGAGAGCCTGTTTAGGCGCGGGTTAGCCCAGGGTTTATGTGCCGTGTTCTGACCTTTTAGAAAACGTTATAAAACGTGTTGGAAATGGGTATTTGAACCCGGTTTGATTTGAAGGGGTCGTTTCGACCGCATTTGTTGATTTGAAGAACTAGACTCGAATAATCATCATTATTTGATAATATTCGGTGTCGGGTTCGATTTGACAAACTTGACATGAATAGTTTTGAAAGTGATTATGGACTAATTGTCTTAAGTCCATTTGAATGTAATTAGTCGATACTCATCATCGTACCCGGGTTAAAATCCGGCATGGTATGTAGAACCAAGGATGACTTTGTGTTGGTGACTAATATGTTTATTTGAAAATGTAAAGAAATGAAATAAAAGGCTTTAAATTACCTTCTAAATGTCATTAACCAAATATTATCACCGAAACACGGATTTAACCGTCATGGTATGAAGAACCAAGGGTGAAAAATGCTTTATGGTTAAAACATGTGAAATAAAACAACAAAGGTTCGAAAATACTTGAAATGGTGAAAACCGATTACAAATATGAAAAATGCATTAAGGGAAATGACGAGAACAAACACGGTTGATCTCTGGTCTGAATACCCCATTTAGGCGCGAGCTAGTTGGCGACCTAAGGGGCTTCTGCCTCAGACTAAAAATCAGTTTTGGCTCGTTTATTCCATGTTTTGGTTCATGTTATGCATGTTTTAGCATGTTAGAGTCATGAAACAAATGAAAACATAATAAAAGAGGATTTTTTCACCCTCATACTTACATGTTTGGTTATGGCAAGTGACCGACATAAGTGTAACAACTCGTTTGATCGGAAAAAACTCGGTTTAAAACCGTTTTGGTAAGTAAAAGAGTGTTTTAAAATTTTAGTGATGGTGTAGTGGTCGAAGTGGTCGGTCAAGTGATTTAATGCACGATGACGGTACCAAACAATGTGTAAGGCTCGTGTTTATGATCGGTAGGTCGTAAATACGCGTCGGGTTGTAACTTAAGAAGTCGAGTCGAGAATTTTAAGGGAGAAAAGAGGGGGGCGGACACTCGCGTAAGTCTCAAATGGGTGGAATTTGAGGGGTATTTATAGGAGAATGAGTGGTTGTGTGAGTTTTGAGCGATGTGGCCACCTGGACTGCTCAAAGAGGCGCGAGCCACGTCGCGGGTCTTCGAGCTGTGTTGTCACTTTCACAACAAACGCAATCATAATTTGTTCTATCCTAGGTTTTGTAGTCACATGTTTGGTACTTGACCATTCATGAATCCGGGAAAACTTAAGGTAGAAGGTTTGAAATGTTTGTTTTTTGTGGCTGACTCGGTTTGACTCGTTGTTGGAGTCGGGATTTGAATTTTTGAGTCGGTTTTTGGTCCGGTGTCGGTTTTGAATCTAGCTAGTGTCATTGCGACCCCGTCGTCGTGCATTAAACACTTCAGGTGTTTTTGAAATGTTTTGAAATGTTTTATTTTCGAAATCGTTTTATGTTTTCCGACGTAAAGTTGTACACAAACTGTCGATCGAACGCCGCGATTTCAAAACATGCTGTAGTCCGATAATCATCGGGTGTTTGTTGGAGTCTCAGCAGATACTGGGTATCTACAGAGCCCCCACTTTGACTGAGGCTTGGACAGGGCGAAAGTCAAAGTAGAGCCCCCAGGTCAATCGAAGATTACAACCTGGAGACCCAAGCGACGTTAAGGCGGCTCGAAAGGATTTGGGTCAAGGACCTGCAGTCGGGAAGGGCGACGCCAAGGCGACTCGAGGGTACGAGTCAAAGACCTGTCGCCGGCAACAGTTTAGAGTCTGTCGACTATCTGTGTGGGTCGTTTAAAGTCCGTTAGACTACGTACAAAGGCTCGCAAGCCATAGGAAGGAGTCATACCTGAGGCATCTTCGGATATGTCCTTGCATGTTTGCGGACAAAGGCTCGCCAGCTCTGGTAAGGAAATGTACCCGAGGCATCTTCGGGATCTGTCCTTGAATGTTTGCGGACAAAGGCTCGCCAGCTGATGGTAAGGAAATGTACCCGAGGCATCTTCGGGATCTGTCCTTGAATGTTTGCGGACACAGGCTCGCCAGCTGATGGTAATGAAATGTACCCGAGGCATCTTCGGGATGTGTTCTTGAGGTGTTGCGGACAAAGGCTCGCCAGCCAATGGTAAGGAAATATACCCGAGGCATCTTTGGGATCTGTCCTTGAAAGGTTGCGGACAAAGGCTCGCCAGCCAATGGTAAGGAAATGTACCCGAGGCATCTTCGGGATCTGTCCTCGAAAGGTTGCGGACAAAGGCTCGCCAGCCAATGATAAGGAAATGTACCCGAGGTATCTTCGGGATCTGTCCTTGAAAGGTTGCGGACAAAGGCTCGCCAACCATCGGTAAGGTCGGTTAATGGACCATGGGAACAGCCGCGTCGAATGGGCTCGTTTTGAAAGTAGCGAACTCGTGATGCCGCTGTGGGAATAGTGAGTATGGATTTTCACTATCACTGTTTTTGGAATGAGCGGGTTCCGCGAGGAAGCCCCCTGCTTGCACTTGAAAGAATAGTGAATTTGGCATCTTCACCATTCGTCGTTCTTCTTTGTACTTGAAGTGGCGGTTTTGATCGCCGTTTGTTTTAATTTTGAAGGAAAATAGCAAATTTTGAGTTTGCTGTTGCGTTTGAAGTGACGGTTTATATGCGGCCGTTGACATTTGATGGAAATAGTGAACTTGGAATCTTCACTATTAATTGAAGTGACGGTTTATGTGCCGCCGTTGAAATGTATGGTGAAAATAGTGGAATTCAAATTCTAACTATTATTTTGAAAATGACGGTTTTAATTGCCGTCGTCTAAAATTTGGAGAAATAGCGGTTTTTGAATTTTCTCTATTATTTTTGAAATTGGCGGTTTTGATCGCCGTTTGCTTGAAAATTCTCGAAAATAGTGAATTTAAATTTTCACTATTCGATTGGAGGGACGGTTTATGTGCCGTCGTTTAAAGCTTTCGAAAATAGTGAATTTGAATTTTCACTATTTGTTTTTGAGAAAAATGACGACCTTTAATATCGTCAAATGAAAATTTGAAGTTTGTCACGGGAAATTGGGCTAAAGCCCAAAATCCGCTGAAAGAGCAAAGGGGAGGCCTGGTTTAGGCGCGAGCCACCTGGCGAACCAAGGGGGCTTCCCTATTTTTCTGTAAAAGACGCGAGTTCAGGCCGCATACCATTCATCACCTCGTCTTCTTTCTCTTCGACAAAACAAAGCCAAGTCCGCCATTGTTGGACATTCTAGCTTGTTCGAATTCTTGCCTTCATCAACAATGTCATCTCAAGGTAAGTATTTCCTCTTGAATCCATTCAAATTTGTTGATCTTTAGCTTGATTGAATTAGGGCGAATTTTGCCCTAAAAATCAAACTGGGCGTTTTTGATTGAGCCCATTTCGAGTGAAATTGATGCTTGCATTAGGTTAGAAACCTGTTTAGGAGTATAGGGGTGCTTTTAGTTTGCATTTTGGTCCCCGTCCCCGCTCCCTATGCTCGAAAAACGTGAGTGAGGCGAGAAACCGCCTCATTTCACAATGCCAAGTTTATTTGCTTGGGTAGTGGGTCCCACTAGGTTGCATTGTAGTTGGGAAAACCCGTATTCGCCATTTATGGATCTTCGTTGGGTATTGTGAGCAAAATTGGATTTTTGCCTTTTGTGACGGTCTTACGTCTGACAAAATAAGCGCCTGTTTGGGCTTGAATTGAGTTAGTTTGCCTTGAAATGGACCTTGTTGGTAATTTAGGTCGTTTTGAGGCGTGATAAAATCACGTTTGCCTTTTTGCGGTCGTTTTGAAATTTTGACCGGTTTGGGCTCAAATTAGCGTATGAATTGCCTTTTTGAACCGTAGAAAAATCCCCATTGTGTCGGTAATGTATTTTGGGTTGTAGGCGGACCTTGTATAGGTCTTGAAGTGTCGTTTTTGTGATTTTGACTCGTCTTTTGCTTGAAAAGAGGGGCGAGTCGTTTTTGTGTTTTTTTGTGAATGGTTTGGTTGGATTTCGGGCGGGATTGCCCTTGTTTTGTGTTGCAGGTTATGTTTTTTTGTTTCTGGATTTATTCATTTCATGTCGTCGTAATGCCGAAATTCCGGCTGACGTTTTTTTGTTTGTTGCCCTTTTTCGATCGCAGGGTTTCGTTTGAGACCTATGGGGTCCGTCATTGAGGCTTTGGAGGAGGAAGTCGATCCTGGAGGGGTTGTAGCGGCCGAGGAGGCTGCCGTATTCGAGGCGGTGGTGGAGGATGCTTCCGTAGAGGAGGATAGGCGGCTGATATGGCCGACTTGTCCTTTTCGTTGTGGCTCATAGACAGGGTGGATGATGAGTGGGGTTCAGTATCGGAGTGGTGCATCGCATCATGGTTCTTGGCCTCCTAATCATCCAAAGTCTGCAAGGCACTGTCTTCTTTTTTGTTGTGGAGCCGGAACGGGGTATTACCATAATGGTAATCACCTCTGCTTCCGTTGTTGCTCCTCTGTTCCCTATGTTGCTCCCTTTCTTTTCTGATCGAAGGGGTAGGTAGTGCGTAGTTCGGTAGGTGGCGGATAGCCCCTAGTTCGTTGTCTTAGGCCAGTGTCTGTATGATAGACGTTTGTTTTAGGCCAGTGTCTGTATGATAGACGTTTGTTTTAGGCCGGTGTATGTATGATAGACGTTTATTTTAGGCCAGTGTCTGTATGATAGACGTTTGTTGATGTATTTTGCGTAAGGCGGTTTGTATATATGTGTTTTTGGATTGTGGGTTTTTTTTGTGATTTTTGGCTTTATTGTATGTGTTTCGGAGGAGCACTGTCGGCTGTTGATTCTCCTTTTGCTTTGCACTAGTTCCTGCATCGTTAGTGTAGAAAACAGGCAACAGATAGCACATATACATGAACGCAAACACGTAGAAGCATTTTGATTGAAAACAAAAATTAACCAAGATAACTCGAAGTTAAAATTTGAAATTTTGAAATGACTTTTGAAAATTCCACGACAAATCGTCACGTTCGGAATTCAAAAGGAATTGATTTGAAAATTTGAGCAATTAACTCGTGTCGTGAATTAAATTGCGTCGAAATTATTGAAATTGATTCGAAAAAAAAAATCAAACTCAAACCGTCAGTGAAGAATTCTAGAAAAGGATTTTTGCTAGTATATTTGATTTTTGAGGTCAAGACTCGAATTTGTGAGTGCTTGAATTTTTGTGGAAAATTGATGTCGTGTTATCAATCTCAGGTTTTGATTTTTGATGGAAAATTGCGAAAAAGCGAAAAAATTTTGGAATTTCGACTGACATGGAAACGATCCATCGCAGATCGGGGCGACTAGCCCTTCCCCCCTTAAAAAAAGAAAGAAAGATCCGTATGTTTAAAGCTGCGTCATGGAAACCGTGTTGGATTTCGTAAAACGCGAAAGCAAGGAAATGTGAGTGTGAGGAAACACAAAATGTCCTGGATCATCCCGAAGAGGCGCGAGCGTCCTGGCGGGAGGTTTGAGGTGTCAGGAGAAAACACATGTTGAAAGAGACAAGTCAACAGTGGGAATCCTGGAGAAGCCTCAAAGAGGCGCGAGCAGCCTGGCGATGGAAGCCAGCTCTCCCCGTTTTCTGAAAAATGCGCTGATCATTTTGTATAAATAGGGACGTTTGCGCTTTATTGTTTCATCATCCGAAACACAAAATCATCTCTACAAAACCTCTTCTTCTTCCACAAAAATATTTCATGGATGCTTTTGAGAACGCATTGCGACAATGGTGCCGGGATTTGTCACCTCCCGAAAAGTATCAACTCGCTTGCATGGGAGTTGGTCAATTGTTGGTGCTTCGTCAAGTCAAGGTGCAACCTTCGTTTCTTGAAGCATGTTCTCGGTTTTGGGATTCGAAACACCATGTTTTCGTTTTCCCGAAAGGTGAGCTTTGTCCTCTTGCCGAAGAAGTTGGAGCCATTGGTGGGTGGCCGGGTTGTGCTCCGGTGCTTCCTCCGACTCGGTTGTGCTACAAGGAGAAATTCCGTTCTATGTTGGGCTTATCAACAAGCCAAATCAACTTTCTTCTTGCTCCACATGGTGTGGATATGTTGGCTCTTATCAACATCTTTTCAAACCGGTTAGATGTTAATGTCTCGGAGGTGGCTAGGAGAAGGGCTCTTGCATTTTGCCTCGTCTACGTGTACCTCTTTATTGATGTCTTGAAGAAGGAGGGGCCAAGATGCCATGGTAGCATGACCCTTATCCATGTGATTGAGCAAATGGAGCATGGTAGAGATCCATCATGGTTGGTGCTTGGAGAGATTATCCAAGCATTGGACAAGGAAGGTTCTCGTGGAGAAGCTCCCTCTTTCGGATCCCCGAGGATCCTTCAAGTGTGGCTATTGAAGAGGCTAAGGTATGTAGAGCCTCCGGTTAATCCTTCTTCTAACTCCTTCCGTCACCTTACCATGAGGAAGAAGTTGTACCCGGATAGTTTTGCTTCCACCGAGGCCTATTGGGCCGCAAGATTGGCGGAGGAGGGTGGTCCTCATATCCGTTGGGTGGTGCCGTGGTGGCACTTGAAGTCCTTCATGGGGTTGCCCCCTTCGGGTGCTAGTCCTCGTTCTTTGATGGTGGTGGGCTTGAAGGTTGTTTCCTTCATTTATCCCGAAAGGCTCATGAGGCAAATGGGGCGTCAACAAAAGGTGCCCGCTCAAGATACTCTTGTCCAAGAGAATGTTTTCCGGAACTCCGAGCTTGTGGAATTCTTTGAAAGGTGGTGGGCCACTTGGACACTTTGGGAGGTACCAAACCCCGTTGCCACGACATGGGTGACTCCCGCTTATGTCAAGTGGTCACGAACTCTGTCCTTGGAAGAGAGATCCAAATTCTGTAAGGACGAGGTTGTTGACTTGAAGTATCGAGAGGTTGGCAAGGCCAACCGTGCCTTCTTTGAGGAGTATGTTGATGGAGCTACCCCTGATGTGATGAGACCACCGAAGAGTAGGAGTTTCGGCCCCAAGAATATGGTGGGCCATGCATTGGCCCTTTTGGGGTCGAACATGGGGTCTTGTGCTAGACCGGAGGCCGTCGCCGTCTTAGATCCGTTTAGGATCCGTTCCGAGGAGGAAATCCATGCTAGGCGGGCCAACAAGAAGAACAAGGGGAAGATGTACCCCGAGGGAAAAGGCAAGGGTAGAATGGAAGAGTGAAGACCTCCATTACCCGTTTTATTATTATGTTGTATTATTGTTGTGAGTATTTATTATGTTGTACTAGCTAGTTATTGTGTGTTTTGTGCTAGTTTTATTATGTGAGGTGTGTTAGTTGACACCTTAGCTTTGACAAGTTGTAGACTCGTCGAGCTTTGTTTGTTGTTGAAATTGTAATCCCCCCCATTATTAATTAGATAAGAGGATTGCTCGTGTCGAAAATTGTGAATGCTTGTTTCTTCCATCCATTTTGTGAAGGCAATTCAATTTAAATCGTCCTAAACAATTGCACTTGGGAAAGTGGTATTTTGTGGAAAGGGGGAAAGGCTCATTTTTGTATTTTTGTGGGAAAGGGAATGGTTTTCCCTTTTCTCTTTTTTTTGATAGGGATTTTTGTATGTGGGTAATGTTTTTTTTTTATAGTGGGGATGGTTGTATCCTTCTTGTGTAAGAAAGGACTGCCTACGTATTCACCTGAAGAGGTGAAATCAAACCATGATCGTAGTTCGAAATGTTTTGTGAATTTGATTGGGTTTTGTGGTTGTATCCCTCAGGCATAAGAGGGACTGCCTACGTATCCACCTGAAGAGGTGAAATCAAACCATGCTCGTAGTTCAGGGGTTGTTTTATTTTAGTGCAAATGAACGTTGCCTTTGACGGATCAAAGGACATTTGAAACGGGCAAGGTGTCGCAGCTTAGACTCGATAAAACATGTAATTTCAAATCAGAACGCATTGAGTAACTTGACTTGAAGAGGGTTGAGGTCGTATCTAGTTGTAAAACTAGGCTAGGTTGTTGGTTGCCAGGGTCAAGGGTAGTACTTCTTGAGTTGGTCTAGGTAGGTCGGTTTTGTAAAGTCCTCCCCATCTAGGTCACCCAGTCTCGCTGCGCCCCCCGAAAGTATTTTCTTGACCAGGTATGGCCCGGCCCAGTTGGGTTTGAATTTTCCCCTCTGATCGACGGGTAATGGTGCTCGAACTGACTTGAGGACCAAGTCGCCCTCCTGAATGTTTCTGGGTTTAACCTTCTTGTTGAATTCCCGTTTTATACGTCGTTGGTATAACTGGACGTTGTGCAAGGCGTTGAGTCGCCGTTCGTCTAGGAGAGTGAGTTGTTCGTACCTTCGACGGGTCCATTCCGCCTCAGGGACTTGACTCTCCAGTAGGATGCGTAGAGATGGGACCTCTAACTCTACCTGTTGAACCGCCTCCATACCGTATGCTAGGTAGAAGGGTGTGGCGCCTGTCGGTGTTCGAATGGAGGTTCGGTATCCCCAGAGTGCGAATGGGAGTTTCCTCGGCCAATCGCAGTAGTTGTCTTGCATTTTATTGATAATGGTGACAAGAGTTTTGTTCGCTGCCTCCACCGCTCCGTTGGTTTGGGGACGGTAGGGGGATGATCGATGTCGTTTGATCTTGTATTTATCCAGCAAAGCTTAAGTTTCCGCCCGGAAGTGAGAGCCTTGATCGCTGATGATTTCATGGGGTACCCCATATCGGCAGATGATGTTGTTTTGAATGAATTTGGCCACTTGTTTGGCGGTCAAGACTGCATATGACTGCGCTTCCACCCACTTGGTGAAGTATTCGATGGCGACGAGGACGAAGCAATGCCCCTTGGTGCCTATCGGGTTGACTTTCCCGATGACGTCGATGCCCCAGGTTGAGAAAGGCCAGGGTGACATCATGGTGTACAAAAGGGATCGTGGTATGTGTTGTACGTTGGTGAAGATTTGGCAATTGTGGCAATGTTTGACGTAGTTACGGCAATCAGCTTCCATGGTGGTCCAGTAGTAACCTAGCCGCGTGATTTTCCGTGTAAGCATCATTGCACTCATGTAAGGGCCACATTCTCCGTCGTGAACCTCTCACATGACTTTCTTGGCTTTGTGATGGTCAATGCAAAGGAGGAGAATTCCTTGGGGTGTTCTTTTGTAGAGTTGATTTTGGTTCATTATGAATATTGATGCCAGTAAACGGATGGCTCTTTGTCCTCTTTGATCAGAGTTGGGAGGGAATTCGTTTTTGGTTTTGTAATTGAGGATGGCTTGGTACCAAGGTTCATCATGGCTTTCCTCGTCGTCGATAATAGCACAAATGTGAGCTGGCTTGCTCCGTCTTTCGACACATAGGGGCATCGATGTCATGTCGTCAGGTATGTTGACGAGCGCGGCAAGTTTTGCCAGGGCATCAGCAAATTGATTTTCCTCTCGTGGCAAGTGGAAGTAGTCGACTTGGTCGAAGAATTCGGCCTCTTGACTGATCTTTGCTCGGTAGGGAGCTAAGCTGTCATATCGGATTTTCCATGATCCGGACACCTGATTGATGATGAGCGAGGAATCACCATGGACCCTCAGTCTCTTGATGCCAAGTGTGATGGCTGCTTGTAGGCCGATGAGACATGCTTCATATTCAGCGGCATTGTTGGTGACGGCGAAGTCGAGCTTGACCGAGATTGGAACATGTTCTCCCTCTGGTGATATTAGAAGGATTCCTACCCCGAAGCCTCTCACATTAGATGCACCATCAAAGTATAGGTCCCATGCGTCGGAGTCGGCACAAAGGATATCTTCGTCAGGAAGCGACCATGTGTCCGTCGTTAGATCCTCGCTGACGGGATTCTCTGCCAGGAAATCAGCGACTGCTCTTCCCTTGATAACTTTGAGGGCTACGAATTTGAGATCAAATTCGGACAGCATTAGTGTCCATCTAGACAGCCTTCCGTTTAGTACGGGTTTTTCGAAGATGTATTTAACCGGGTCCATCTTGGAATAGATGTGGACCGTGTAGCTGAGCATGTAATGCCACAGCTTCTTTGTTGACCATACTAGGGCAAGGCATGTCTTTTCCAGTTGGGTATACCTCGTCTCGTACTCAATGAATTTTTTGCTGATGTAGTAGATGGTTCGCTCTTCGTCGCCAACTGTTTGTGCTAGCATTGCTCCCATGGCTGTGTTGGTAACAGTCAGGTATATGGATAGAGGAATCCCCGGTTGAGGTGGCATGAGGATAGGAGGTTTGGATAGGATTTCCTTTATCCTGTCGAAGGCCTTCTGAAGGTCGTCATCCCAATCGGTGTGATCGGAGGCGCGAAGCTTCTTGAATATTGGTTCACAAATCATAGTGAGCTTGGCAATGAAGCGGCTGATGTATTGGACCTGACCGAGAAATCCCCGAATCTCCTTCTCGTTCCTAGGCCGAGGCATTTGTTGAAGGGCTTTGATTTTGGTTGGATCAATCTCAATGCCTCTGTTGTTGACGATATGTCCCAAGAGTTTTCCGGAGGTGACCCCGATTGCACACTTCTGAGGATTTAGTCTCATGTTATATTTCCGCAGACGAGCGAAGAATTTCCGGAGGGCACTGATGTGGCCGTCCCGTTCTTTTGATTTGACAATCATGTCATCGACATACACCTCTACCTCCTTGTGCATCATATCATGTAGGAGAGTGGTAGCGGTTCTCTGATAGATTGCTCTGGCGTTGATGAGGCCGAAAGGCATGACCGTGTAGCAATATGTACCCCACTGTGTAGTGAACGCAGTTTTGTGCATGTCTTCCTCGGCCATTTTAATCTGGTTGTACCCGGCATACCCGTCCATGAATGATAGGAGAGCATGTTCGGCAGTGTTGTCCACCAGAATGTCAACATGTGGCAAAGGGAAGTCGTCTTTTGGACTTGCCTTGTTCAGATCCCTGAAGTCGACGCAAACCCGAATTCTTCCGTCTTTCTTTGGCACGGGAACAATATTGGCCACCCAATCCGAGTAATCAGACACTTTGATGAACCCAGCTTTGAACTGTTTGTCCACTTCTTCCTTGATTTTTAGGGCCCACTCAGGACGCATCCGGCGTAGCTTCTGTTTCACAGGTTTAGCTCCGGGTTTAATGGGTATCCGGTGCTCTGCAATTTCTCTCAATCCTGCATATCTCTGTAAGACCAGGCGAACACGTCCTTGTATTCGTGGAGGAGGTCAATGAACTGTTGTCTTTACGAGGGGTCCAGGGTTGTCCCTATCCTAAGTTCTTGAGGTGTATTGTTGGTTCCTACGTTAATAAGTTCGGTTTCCTCAATGATGGGGGTTCTGGTTTCCCGTTTGTCAATTTCTTTGGCTAAGTGAGGTGGGTAGTCACTCAAGTCAAATTCCTCATAGTCATTCAGAATCGCATTGTAGTTAAATTGAGACGAGTCATAAGCAAACGTAGCGTTCATTAAGTTGACACGAGCGAAAAGCTCGGAAAGGACAGACATCTCGTGGTCAGTCAGAGGCGACACAACAGAGGAAGTGGCCCCTAGAACAGACTCCAGGTTGTCACCTTTCATGGGAGTAGGGGTGACCCTAGTAGACTCAGCCTCTAAATCAGCCACGACTTTGTGATAAAATAGTGGGAAGGGGACCTTGACTGGGATATCAGGAGTGTTAGGAGCTATGACAGACTCTGTCTCCGACTCAGACTCAGACTCAGATCCTCCTTCACTTCCCTCCTTGAACATAGGGCCTTCTCCAGTTGTAACTTTCTCCGGGTCAGTATCGGAGATCAAGGCGGTTGGATCAAATTGATTGTCTTTCAGGGCGATGTTGATGATGTCCTCAAAGCATGGTGTTTGATGTTATCTTCCCCAAAGAGGAGTGTGACAGCTTGTCCGTCAAGGCATGGTGACGGCTTGGACTCAGTTGATGCAGCTTCGATGTTGTCGGGATAAAGTAGCAGTCCTGGAAGACTTCCACTCCCAGGTACCTAGCCTTCGCCACAGAGTCATAGATCGATTCCGGAAAGTCGTGGTAGAGCTCGGACTCTCCCTCGGGGACAAAGTACCCGTTGAGAGTCAGGTGGTAGGGACGGAGGATAACCCAGTGCTTCTTGCGTTTTCGGACTAGGAGGTTCATCTCCCGGATATCTTCTTTAGTAGGTTCGTACCCCAGCCCAAAGGGAATGTTGGGGACCTTAGCCTGTTTCAAGGGAGGCAACGGGTCCTTTAGTGGATTGAGCGGCAAACCCGGGAAGTAACCCTGACGCATCATGATACGGTTGACCGTGAGGTTGGCGAACGGGTCACAACCAGAGGGCGTCGATTCATCAGTTATGGCGTTCACGACTTGGAAACCCCACATTTCGTTGTTGTCCTCCTCAATGGCTTGGGAGGCTACCCCCCTTCTCATAACTGCTTTGATTGGGGAAGCAGGAATCGTGATCGTTTTCCCGTTGAAGGGGACCCTGATCTTCTGGTGGAGCGTTGATGTGACCGCCTTGACGGCGTGAATCCAGGGACGTCCCAGGAGCATGTTGAAGGACGCGTTGATGTCGACCACTTGAAAACTGGTTTGTCTTTCTAATGGTCCAGTTGCGACGGTCAAAGTGACTAGCCCAGCGACCTTGCGACGAGTGCCGTCGTAGACGCGTAGTCCTTGATTCGTTGGGATCAAATCAGATTCCTTGACACCCAGCCTGTGGGCAGTTTTGAGAGGAATGACATTCACGGCGGAACCGTCATCCACGAGGACCATGGGTAAATTTTTCTGGAGGCATTGTATGGTGATGTACAGGGCCAGGTTATGATTGGCTCCGAACGGAGGGATGTCCTCGTCGGAGAAGACGACCGGTTTGTTTAGATCAGGGGCGTCTCTCGTCATGTGCGCCACTATTTCTTCTGGGAAGAGGTGAAGGGCACGGTTAATTTTCCCAAGGCCTGCAGCAAGGCCTGTCGATGCTCAAAAGACGTTGCGATCAGTTGCCAAATTGAGATTTTGGCTTTTGCTTTCTGGAGCTATTTCAGGATTGAATTCTCGGGGGCTTTTGGTTGAGTGTCCACCTCTGGGACGATTTGGTCAATCGTTGTTGGAACGACCGTTGAATTGTTCGGATTTTGATAGGGACGTCCGGATCGGGTGAGATGTCCGATTTCTTTCGTCCACTTCTCCTTACCTGGGAGGATATAGACATCCTCAACATCATCCCTCTATATGCCATTAATTTCAGAGTCTCGAGGATACCTTGGAGGGGTATTCCTCGGTGGGTAGTTCTTGTGGGGAATATTTTTGTGAGGGTGATTTTTATGGGGGTAGTTATGTTGAGGGTAGTTATTTTGAGGGTGATTTTCGTGAGGTCTATACCAGAATGGTCGCGGGAGCAATCCATCCTGGGGTGGGTAGTTTTGAATGCTTGGGGAATTCTCCCTTGGGCGTGGTGTTGGGGGATTGAAGATGAGTCGACGGTAAGCGTCGTCGAGTCGGGTGATTCTTTCAGAGAGGCTGGCTATGGCCTCTTCAACTTGCTGAAACATAGTAAGCATAGTGGCAGCACTAAACACAAATACTCCGTCTGAAGGTTCCTTTTCCAGAGCATTCACCTCGCCGTCAATTGGCAAGATGAGGTGAGAGCAGTCTAGGGTCGGCTCATCGTCAGAGATGGCGTGAATTCCCAAAGGATTTGTCTTGTTGTTCGGCTTAGTTGGTGGGGGTATAGGCAAATCTCCCTTCTTAATCATGTCTTGAATGAGGTCCTTGAGTTTGAAGCAATTTTCGGTATCATGCCCCTTCCCTCGATGATACTGGCAGTAGGCGTTGGGGTTCCAGAATCGGGACTTCTTGGCATCGGTCGGATCCGGGGTGGGTCCGATCGGTTGTAGCTTCCCCTGGTCCATGAGCCTTTTCAGGGCACTTGCATAAGTCGGCCCTATGTTGGTGAACACTCTCTAAGGGCGCTCAGTTTTCTTGGCGGATGGTTCGACGAGGTTAACCTCATCAATCTTGTTTGTCTGATCGTAAGGGCGAGATCCGGTTGAGGTGGATCCCTGGTAACCCCTGCCAGTGGTCTTTGCTAAGACACCCTTTCGGAGGTCGTCCTCAATACGTGTCCCCAGAATCTGCAGATCTTGAAAAGTCTTGATATTTTGATACCTCAGTAGGTTGGCATAAACCGGGCGGAGATTGTTGACAAACTATTCCACCAGAGTTGATTCACTCGGCTTACTGACCAATTGAGTACTCACCCTCCTCCAGCGGGTTAGGAACTCAGTGAACCCTTCCTTGTCGTTTTGGGTTAACACCTCGAGAGTACGGGTGTTGGCCTGGATTTCGACGTTGTCGGCATACTACTTGGCAAACTCAACTGCGATCTCATCCCAACTGCGATCTCATCCCAAGAGGATGGGACGATCCGGGTAAAAAGCTCATGTTTGACCCCTTTAATGGCCATGTAATCCTTGAAAGCACGGATAAGGTTGAATGGGTCCTCCACTCCCTTGAACTTAGGCACATCAGTCATGGTGAAGTTGTCAGGTAACTGGTCCCCAACAGGCTCGAACCTTCGGTTGTTCTCAAGATGGATATTGTTACCCCGGGCTAGGAGTTGTTTTTCCAAGAGTTTCAGCCTCTTCTCAGTTTCAGTCAGAGGCGGGGTATTATGTTCCCCGGTTTCCTTGTTCTCCAGGGCGTCGATACGGGTCTCGACGCGATCCAGGGTGACCTTACGAGCGGTAAGTAGGCAAGCTAGGCGATCGAGACATCTCTGTTGTTATCATTGTTGTTGTTGGACGAAGCTGAAGACGGGGCCATGGCTCTGAGGCAGAAAAACGGCTCACATTACAACTCAATCCGACACGGTTTCAAGACTGAACACAGACAACACAAAGGACGAGACAAAGATCCGACTCGACAAGACGGGGCGACCGTGTGTGGTCCCTCGGTGCTGACTCGATTTATGACGTGATGGTGTTTGACCGAACCTTTGACACGAGTCCAACATGACGGCGTGACGCCATTGGACGGGTCTCGTGGTGAGACGACTCATAAGTAAAGACCCATAAGTACATTTTCTTTGACTCGATAGACACGAGGCGGAATTGGAATGGTGGACTGAAGTTTTCGAAAATAGGAATTTTCAAAAAGATTCATTTGTCGCTTTAATGGGCGGCTTCCGAAGGTAGAGATCTCCGCAAGTCAATCAGTTGAAAGGGTTGTCTGAAGTTTATTTGCAAAAGATGGTTTGAGTTTGAGTCGGCTCAGGAAACAGTGCATTGTTACCTAGGACGGTTTTTGAAATTCAAAATTCTATGTTTTGAAAATCGAGTTTGAAATGTTTGAAGAGGTCTCAGGGACGGTGCATGGTCCTCGGGAGCCCGAAAGTGTCTCGAGAAAAGGGTGTGTGCTTTTCTCGGGTTTTGAAAGAAAGCCATTGTCGGCGCGAAACGGGTTAAAATCCGTGTCTAGACGCGGCGATTTTAACGGAGTAAAAAGGTGATTTGAAATGGTTATACAAAACCGGGTTTGAAAATCGTCATTACGACGGCCTAGAAAGGCGTGTTGAAATGGTTATACAAACTCGAGTTTGAAAATCGTCATTACGACGGCCTAGTGATGTGACCATAATTAGAGCATATTTAGTCCGTGAATTAGCCTTGTTCCCATGCTTTTTAGTGCATATTTGGGTCATTTATTGTCTTTAGTTCTTTGTTTTGCATATTCTTTGAGGTTTTGATCCCTTGGTAGGAAAGGAGTGCAAACCTTGCATTTTTACGGGAAAATGAGGCTAAATTGATTGAATTTAATGACCAAGTATCAAGGAGAGACAAGACTAGAAGGCCTTTGTACATACTATAGTAGATGGGCAATGATGAGAAAAGATCCTTGCATCCCCGAGGAAATCCCCAAGGATTTTATGAAGAAAAAGGAATAAAAGAAGAAGGAACAAGACTACCTGACAATCCGTGTGGATTGTCTAGAAGACGCCCGTCTTCACCCCACAATCTGTGCGTCTTCATCCCCAAGACGCCCGGGCAAAAGCTCCAGAAGACGCCCGTCTTCACCACCTGGACGCCCGGGCAGAGACCCCTAAATCCGCCCGTCCCGTGCTAAAGACGCCCGGATTCCCAGACAGTCTCATTTCCTCTTCTTCAAGCTTCAAGGAAGGATGCACATCTTTTTCTAGAGACCGGAGTCTCCCTAGAGACCGGAGTCTTCCAAAAGAGACCGGCGTTTCCTCAACAAGGGACTTAATCGTCATTTAAGCCCTTAGTTAACCCTAATTCATACACCTAATCCCCACTATAAATACCCCATTTGTCTAATTAGATGAGCATGTTCTTCTTAGCAATCTTTAGAGTAGTTAATATCAACCAAATCTCTCTTTAATCTTGTAATCAACATTTAATCAAGTTTTAATACAAGTTTTATTTCCTTAAATCTCTCTCTTGTTCATCCTTTATTTTGGGTAATTGAAGATTATTTGGGTTATTATTGAGAGATTGACAACCTCTCAATCAAGCATCAAGTACTTCTTTTATTCTTTGCTTTATTATTGGAATCATTAGTAGGTATAATTCTCTTAATCCCTCTTTAATTATTGTTAATCACTTTCATTTATTCATCATGTTTCACTTTGTTGGTATGATTGACAACCTTGCTAGCATGTTCAACATGATAATGAGTAAGTAGTTTCCTTAGCTAGGGTTAATGGGTAATTAGGGGAAACCAACATGGGGGGTGATTCATGCTTAAATTAATATGCTTTCATAGTTTATTTGCTTGCTTGTTGTGATCTCAACTTATGCACATGTTATGTTTGATGAAATGTGAGCCTATGAATCCTTGCATTTTTTACCCATCACCTATCTTTTCAATGAGACTTGTAAGACATAAACCAACTCGAGTCTCATTAGACCATGCATATTGTTGAGTAGGGAAGATTAAGTCGACTTGTAGGTGTTGTACAATCTAATCGATTCGGCTCCGGGACCCAAACTTTCCTAGGATTGTAAGATATAAACCAACTCAATCCATCACAACAATAATTGCTTGCTTATAACTTAAGAATATGTTTGTATGATCAATTCCCATGAATCCCCTATGACCCCATGACACCCTAGTGTTTTTTATCAATTGTTTACATCCCTTTTAATTCATCTTGCTTGTTTACTTTTATTGCTATTTAGTTTAGTGATCTTCTACTTCAAACCCCAAATTGTGACACCCCTTAGACACCACTAGTTACAATAGAAATCTCATCTCAATTCCCGTCCCTTGGGATCCGACCTTTACTTGCCTCTTTACTAATTTTAGAGTTGTTTGTGAAGTTATAAATTGTGTTTTGGTCTAGGTGCTCCTAACGACAAGTAACCGAAAATATAGTAACACGACCAAAAATGGCGCCGTTGCCGGGGACGGTGTTAACTTGATTTAGATTTTCTTATATTGTTATTAGTTGTGTCTTTCTTTGCCTTGGGGAAGTAAAACTCCTCAAGGTTTGTTCTAATTGTTTTCGAGTTGTTTGATATTTTGCATGTCTAGAAGGTCACAAGGTGAATTGTTACCCTTTGATCGCGAAATTGAAAGGACTTTGACAACCAATAGGAGACTTGCTAGGAGAACTTTGAGAGGTATTGGTGAGGTTGTAGATATTCAACCAAATACTTTTGAGTTCATCAACCCTTTTGCAAGAGAAGGTGAGGAGAACCCAACACAAAACCCAACACAAAATCAACCCACAATGCCTAAGTTTTCATCACATTCCGTACCCACCGAGGAGAACCTACCCAATGATACTCCCACACCACAACATCTAACCGGAAATTTTATTGCCAAATCCGCATTTATCCAATTAGTCGAAAGAAGCCAATTTGGGGGGATGCCTAGTGAAGACCCTCATTCTCATATGGAGACTTTTTGTGACTATTGTGATGCGATTTCTCAACCCGGTGTAACTCAAGACCAAATTCGATGGGTCTTATTTCCTTTTTCTCTAATTGGCACCGCGAAACAATGGTTGAAAGGCCTTGATAAGGCTACTCTCGGAATTGATTCTTGGAAAAAGTTGGCTCTAGCTTTCTACAAAAAGTTCTATCCACCGGAAAAGACTAACATGCTAAGGGCTCAAATCACGGGCTTTAAGCAAAGGGATGAAGAATCTTTGTATGAAGCTTGGGAGCGGTTTAAGGGAATTTGTCGCTCATGTCCTCACCATGGACTTAGCGAGTGGTTCTTGGTACAACAATTTTAGAACAGTCTTTATGTAGATTCAAGGAACATACTCAACATGGGATCAAATGGAATGTTCACCGAAGTCGATGACAATCAAACTTGGAACAAAATTGAGGAAATGGCGGTCCATAACTCACAATATAGTAGACCTCGCAAGGCTACTAGAGGAGGAAAGCATGAAGTGGACTCCATTACTCAATTGGGCGCTCAACTTAGTGCTCACATTGATACCATCAATTTGAAGTTTGAAAAAGCTATGGCTAGACTTGAAGAAGCCTCAAAATCACCAAAGCATCATGTTAATGCCATGACGGCGTCTTCATCAATCCCAAGTGGGATATGTGAGAATTGTGGAACTTTGGGACATAACCAAGGTGAATGTAGGGGAACAAATGAACAAGTGAATGCTTTCCAAGCATACAAGAGTGGTACCCCTTATTCAAACTATTACAATGAAAACACCAAATTCCATCCAAATCTCTCATACAAAAGCCAAAATGTTCAAAACCCTCAACCAACATACACCCCACCTCCTATGAGAAACCAAAATCAAAGACCCTTTTACAACCAAAACCAAGGTTACCAAAATCAAACTCCATACAATCAACAAAATGACCAAGGTTTTGATAATAAAAAAGCGGTCCTCCAAATGCAAAAGAATCAACAAGAGTTTTTCACTCAAATGCAAAAGGATAGTCAAGCAAAGAAAATCACCATCAACAACATCCTAGCTCACACCAAAATGTTGGAAACCCAATTGACTCAACTAGCATCTTCAAGCTCACAAAGACAAAAGGGGCAATTACCACCTCAAAGTAATCCCCCAAGACATGAAACGGTTAGTGCGATTCACTTGAGGAGTGGTACAAGGTATGAAGCACCGAAGAAGAAAGTTGAGGATAAAGTTGTAGAAGTTAGTGACAAAGAAGAAATTGTGCAAAACTCCAAGGATGGAGAACCATAAAAAGAAGAAATTTCAAAGAAAAATGAAGACAAGGTCAAGGAGAATGAGCCCATTGTGATTAGACTTCCTTTTCCGAGTCGTCAAGGCAAGCCCAAATTTGATGACCAACTTGGAAAATTTATGGAAATTGTGAAGAATTTGGAAGTCTCAATTCCTTTCACGGAATTAATCAATCACGTGCCGGCCTATGCAAAATACATGAAAAACATCCTCACAAAGAAGAAGTCGATCCGGAAGCTTGAGACTATCGCCTTCACTAAAGTGAGTAGCGCAATACTTCAAGGGAGTTCACCTCCAAAACTCAAAGATCCGGGAAGCTTCTCAATACCGTGTACCATTGGCGACACCACGATCAACAAAGCCTTATGTGATCTAGGGGCTAGTGTGAGTGTTATGCCGTACTCGGTGAGTAAAAGGTTGGGGATGGAAGAGCTTAAATGCACCAATATCACACTCCAAATGGCCGATAGATCGACGAAGACACCATTAGGGATATGGGAAGATGTTCCCGTAAGAGTTGGGAAATTTTTCATCCCGGTGGACTTTGTCATTGTTGACATGGAAGAAGACTCCAACATTCCAATCATTCTAGGAAGACCATTCTTACACACCGCGGGTGCGGTGATTGATGTGAAGCATGGAGAGCTCACTCTAGAAGTGGGAGATGAGAGCATAACTTTCAATCTTGACAAGACCGTGAGAGCTCCCCGTTTGCATGAACCATGTTTTATGGTTGATCATTATAGCCGGAAGGATGATAGGAAGAAGTCGGAATTCCAATGGAAGAACATAATTGAAGATGCTCCATTCAAAGAGCAAGTGAATTGTAACAAAGAGAGCTTGAAAAGCACACCAAAGTCAAGCAATGAAGAGGATGGCCTCATTGGCCAAGACAAGAAAGTGGGAGAGTTGTCTCCATCAACTCAAGAGATCTTTAGTGATCAAGTAGATGAAGTTTGTGGTCTTTGGGACGATGAGTTTGAAGGGATTTTCAATCCCTATATTGGTAATGCTATCGATCAAGACCGACAACAAGGGCAAAGGTCTATTGAAGACCTTTATCATGATAATGAACAAGCTTTTGATTACTTCTTCAAGGTGTTGAGCAACATCAACAACACCTTGGACATGCCCCCATGACATCTCACTAAGGATGAGAGTTTGGTGGAGTCCTCCCTAAACCACCATTTGTAAATATTTCTAACTCCCTAACTCGCATTTTAATTCTTACATTACATTTTTTGTCATTTTTGGATTTGTAAGCCTTGATCAAGATAATTATCATTTTTTGAGAGAAGTGAGGGAGGGACTAATGATTTAGTTGATGTGTAGTGCTTTAGCCTAGTGTGGGGATAGCAATTGCCTAGGCTATTCATGCCTTAGTAGTGCCCCTACAATGAAGAACACAGGATTTGAAGAATGGAAAATGACAAGGGATATGCAAGTACAAGGATGGAACTGAATCCGGGTAAAACAGAGAGAATCCGGGCGTCTTTGTCAGAATCCGCCCGTCCATCTGAGCTGAAATTTTGAAATTTTGGGACTGTTGAAGAATTCGAGCGTCCTGGTGGAGAAGACGCTCGTCTTCAGAAATCCGCCCGTCCTGAAAGGAAAGACGCCCGTCTTTTTGCCTGTGAAAAACAAGTAATCTCACTGTCTGAGAATCCGCCCGTCTTCAGCAGAAGACGCCCGTCCCGCAGTCGATAAATCCGAGCGTCTTTGTTGAAAGACGCCCGTCTTTAGGCGAGAATTCTCAAACCAAAACAAGCAGAATCCGAGCGTCCCGAAGAAAAGACGCCCGTCTTCCCCTGCTATTTCAAATTTTTCGGGTATTTTAAATACCCCATCCCACATTCATTTCTTCATTCCTTCATTCAAAATACTACCCATAAACCCCAAAACTCAAAACCCTCATCCTCTCCATCACCAAAACAAAATTTCCTCAACCACATTCAACAAAATCAAATCAAAACTTCCTTTTAACAACAATTAATCACTCCTCTTCCAACAAAAATCAAACCAAGCACCAAAATCTTCAACCTTTGAGTCGAGTTTTGAAATTATAAAGGCAAAGCCTTTCATCTTGAAATCGATTTGGGTATACATGGAAATTGAAGATTTTCACTCTTTTCTTGCTTAAATCATCAATGGCAAGGACAAAAGGAGCAACAAAGGCACCTAAGGCAAAGGCACTCTCAACAAGACAAAAGAGTCTTCAAGCAAAGAAAGCCTCATTGGCTATGGTGGTAGCTAGTTCAAACTTGGAAGTGCAACAACAACAACCTCCCTTGGAAGCAACAACATCAACAACTCCGGAAATTGCTCAACTATCGAACTATCCGGAGGTAATTTTCATTTCTAACTCCCATAGGGATACATTTGCCAAGTATGCTAGAAAATCCTTTCTATCCACCAAGTTCATATGTGAAGATGCCTTGAACAAGTTAGGTGTCCTTGAACAAACGAAAGCCTTCTTTGAAGCCATGGGGTTGGGAAAATTATTTGCTACAAGAGAATTGACATACCCCTCCCTTACCTTAGAATTCTTGAGTTCTTTGAAAGTTACTAAGGTAGAGACTAGAGAAAACATAGAGTTCCGCCTTGCTAATGTGAGTAGGCACATCACCTTTAATGAATTGGGTAAAGCATTGGGTCTTAGTGATTCACCTAGTTATTTCAAGAATCCCGGAAAGTATGACCCCGCTCCTCTTTGGGAGGCGATTTCCGGGAGGAATTTTGAGAACTATCATGCTAGTCGCGCTCTATTAGTCCACCATCCGGGCATTAGAGTGTGGCACAAGGTCATCGGGAATACTATCATTGCAAGAAAAGACACAAACCACTTTACCAAGCTCGATTGTGTTCTTCGTGAGTCGGCCTTAAATATTGGAAGGGAATTCACCAAGCCTTACAATTCTCTAAGGCTTTTGGTGGAAAGATGGCTAAATGTTGATTGTGCAAAGCAAGGCACCACCGTTATTGTAAATGGAGGTCTAGTCACTCTTTTGGCTAAGTACTTTGATCCGAATTTCAACAAGGATAGCAAGTATATGGCGAAAAAGGGGGGTCATCTCATTTACATGGATGCCATGATTAACAAGTACAAGTGGGTCACTCATAACCCTCTTGACACCAAGTATGGGTGGCTCACCAATGAGGCTAGATCTTTTACTGTGCCTTCCAAGATATGTCGTTTGATTGTCCATCGGACCAACTACCTTCTTCCCCTCTCAAAAGAAGCCGAATACATCATCCGTCAACAAAGGGGTGAAATTAAAATGCCCTCCTCTTCCATTGTCACACCACCCTATCCATTCAAGTATCAAAAGTTCAAACCCAAAGGTGTTAAAGCAAGCAATGACTACATGACTCTACTTATGCAAGAGATGCATAAACAAGCTTTTCAGGATCGGGAAGATGCTTACTTAGCCCAATATCCACCCCTCCTTCATTTAGCTAGGCAAGGACTACTTGATCCTTCATGTCCTTTGCCTAGTTGGGCGGATAGGGAAGTCTTCTTTCCGAGTGCATCTAGGGGTGAGATTCCGGGTGACGATGAGGTTGTCGGTGCTGAGGTTGTTGATAGCATTGAGGAAGAGGCTAATGAAGAAGAATAAGAGGATGATGAAGAAAGTGAGCAAGAAAGTGAAGCGGGAAGTGGTGATGAGTCCACTTCTATTGAGGAAGATGATGATAATGATGATATGATGGAAGACTAGCAAGCTTTGGAGGCTCCTACCCTCTTGAGGTTTGTCTACTTCTTTCTTTGTTTTATTTACTTTATCTTGATCATGGTTGAAGAGTCCTAGCAACATAGAGGACTAACACCTCGGCCCCATTGAGGTGTTCTTATTTCATTGTTCCCACTTTTGAAAATCCAAAATGACAAATTTAGTTTCATGCATTGCATCTTGTGTGCATGAACTACCCCAACTTTAGGACATTATAAATAATGTCTAACTCGGTTTGGGGAAGTACATGTATACGCAACGGGAGGTAATCTAAATTACGCTCTCCGTCGTAAACAAAAACCCATGCATCATGTAGTGTAGATTAGTATAGCTTGCATTTAGAGTAGAATTCATGCATCATGCTTGCTTGATTTCCCATCATTTTGGCCATTGAGGACAATGTGTTGGGAAATGTGTCCTCAACAATAGTGCGATCATGTGATTTTAATATCATCATTAAATCTCATTCTAAAGAATACAATTGGGAAGTAATATTGTTACTGTCAACTGGTCAACATATATCGGTAATGATTGGGCGACTAGAGTTTGACATTATTTGTCGTGTGACGGTGGTGATCGATTGACCCCTAGGTCATACCTAAAGGGCAATACACTTAATTGATTATTTAATTGATCGTATAATGTTGCGAGTTAATTAAATTACTTGAAAATTGACGGACGATTTTGGAAGTAAAATCTACGTATCATATTGAAATGTGATTAAATAAGATACGGTCTGAGTAATTGAATTGTATCATTACTCGGATGAAATAATTGTTTAATGTAACAATTAAATTGAATGAATTGTTATAAATACAATCAGTTGTGATTTATAAATTGGTAAAATTTTTGGCACAAGTAATTATGAGATTACTAAGTCAATTTTTGTATGTGACGTATTTTATTAATACGTTGATTTTTAATATGATAAAAATTACATATCAAATATATGTGACATGTGACATGTAACATATAGACAATTGACAAAAATAATATGGACACCATAATATGTAAAGTGCCGAAATATTGGAGGTGTATTAGCTAGAATTGTGTTTATAAATCTTAATAGAAAACATAATGATGAAATAGCTAAGTAGCCATGCAACCCTATTCTCCTTGTGAAGACCAATATGGGCATGCATTGGCTCCCCAAAAAGCACCCCACCCACCGGTTTTCCTAGGGGCTTTTAGAGAGTTTTCTCTCTAATTTTTATTCATTCAATTCACATTTTATTTTTCTAGAGTTAGAAAGATAATTTCCTCTCTACATTTTATGATAAATTAGAGAGATTATTTACTCCAAATCTCTTCTCCTCTACCCGGTTTTAGGAGCTAAAATATCAACTATTTTGGTTCAATTTTCATAAGATTAATATTATACTAGTATTCATAATATTAATTAGATTAAGTGAAAGCCTTGGGTATAAAGCATAGGGAGAGATCTTACACTTAGATCTTTGTTCTTCCATTGGAAAAGCTCAAGAACAAGAAGAGAAAGGTGATCTCTCTTGTGCCCTAATAGCCGAAATATACAATGTAAGGACATGATTTCTCCTCTATTTATATTATTGTTTGCATGCATAAAATCCGTTTTAATTTTATGACAAATTAGTTTAGCATATATGAGTATGTTATTTATGTATATGAATTTACATTTCTTTCAATTGGTATCAGAGAGCCACGGTTGTTTGCATGCAAATTGGTTAAAAGTTTTTCCGAGTTATATGAATAACAAAATAAAACTTGTAAAATTTGTGTTATTATGATATATCACGAAATTATTACATGCATGTTAATATTTCTGGTCCTAAAGTGTTTTAGGATATTTTGGTTAATTTTTCGGATTTTTATTGTTCATATTTTACAATAATGGCATTTAAATGTGATTTTATGAGTAAAAATGTCATTTTTGGTCTAAAAATAGCTATACTTCGAATTTTCACTTGGTTTTTGGATATGTTGTTACATATATTATTTTGAGATAACCTGTAAATTTTCATAATTTTTGGACTTGTTATGCTCGAAAAATGAATTTTTCATTATTAAATTCGGATTTAAGAGAAAAATAGGTTAATATGAGTTAAATTTCGAATATGGTCATAGAAAATTAATATGTTGTCACATGCAATTTTACAAAATGTGTGTAAAATAATTGGCTATAAAGAAGTCTTTTAGCATGATTTATGAATTTTTGAAGAAAAATTAGCATAAATAGTGACATTATTAGTGTAAAATTAATAAAACGTAATCTATGACTTAGGAAAAACGTCTAATGTTTCATTTTATTGTATTTTTCAGATCTAAAATTGAAAAGTTAATGAAAATATTTTTTCCATGTTTTTATGATTATTTTATTAAATATCGATAAACCGCAACATTGTTTTTCCTAAATTTTTCAAATTTTTAACCTAAGATTTTGAACATTATGAGTGTCATGGATTTTTCCAGAATGTTCATGAATTTAAATTTTGAATTTTGAATTTATTTGAAATTTTGTGATTTATTTGAAGTTTAATAGCTTATTTTTGTAATTTTGGTCCATTTATGAACAATTTTGTAAATAAAAGTTAATTATGGTCAAATTATTAGTGAAGACTATATTTTGAGTCCTAAGAGGTTAGGGTAATTAACTTATGCATAAATATGAGTTTATGTATTTTTGTGATTATAAAATGTTGAAATCACGCAAATCCGTAAAAACCGAGTAATATACGATATTGGCTAATTAAAAGGCGATTTAGCATAAAATTGAGCATGTTCATACATATTATAATGCTGCATTTTTCTTTATGATTGTCATAATTTTAATTTATGTAATTTTGAATTATGTAATTTTACTTAGTATGGCCTTAGATTTTAATTGGTATTTCCCGAAATGTATGGGAATATCGATTCGGTTGTAATTTTTATTGTGATCTCGTATCACCGTTTTGTAATTTAATAGATTTATTTTATTTTAGTTACAAATGTATAATAGGAAATTATGTAATTTATTATGTAATTTTATTCATTCCGGAGTTCCAAAAGACGGATTTCTTCAAGAATGGCGATACATAAAGACGGTGTTACCTCGAGATGTGTGCCACAACCGAAGTTCAAGGGACCAATGGAGTTGGTTTCCGAATATGTAATAGATTAATAGTTTTTCTATTTTAGGAAAGGCCATACTAGGATTTATTTATCTTTATGCTTGCATTTTATTTTATGTCACATGCATCGCTAAATCGCCATAACTAAACATGCATTGTCTTATTTTATCGAGTTTATCGACCGTGTCAAATATAATTATCGTAGTTCACCGCTTTAGTTCACTTAAAACGTGATAGATAATAATTTGACATGACCTCTCGCTAAAACTATCAATTGAGACATAGCCTTACCAAATAGTAGAAACCATAAAAACCTATTTCGCGAGGGAGTGCGCTCGGCCCCACCGGGGTACACACCTTGTTACGTAGGGGAAGTGGGTGATGAATGTTAATCCACCGAATTCATGTTGATGAGGGATGTATCGGCCCCACCGTGCCCAAGTTAATGTGGGTTTGGATCATGGACACATTTATTCGAAATTTGGATTGAACTCAACAAAAGTATTTGATAAGGGATGTATCGGCCCCACCGTGCCCTTGTCGATGTGTTTTGGGCTATAGATAATTGTTAATGTAATATTATCGACCAAGAGTTCTAAAAGTAGAATCGATTAAACGTTAATCCACCGAGTTATATTGATAAAGGATGTATCGGCCCCACCGTGCCTAAGTCGATATGAATTTGGGTCTTGGAATCATTTATTATAGTTGGGTAGAGGTCACTATATAAATGTTCATATCTTGTTAAATTTGCAAGTATGATTTAAAAAGACAAATGTTAATATTTCCTTTCCTCCATATTTGTAGTGCATTACAATGAATCCATCAAATGCTACCGCACCAATTACTATTGAGTCATATCACCATGTTCTTGACGACGTATGCTCCAACAATAATTTCGATACAACTAGAGAACTTCATTTCGGGATAGGTTCGGATGGAAACCTAAATTTCATCACTTCTTCTAAACCACCCACTACTACTAGACCTCGTGTGAGTCCGTCTCAGGAAGACTACCTCATACGATCTATAGGGTCTTTGTCTCTGGAAGATAAAGATGCCAAAGCTAGTGGGAGCTCTAGCAATCAAGTTCTTGCTTCAAAGGGCAAGAGGTTCAAGAAGAAAGCAAAGAAAGTCAAAAACTTCAAGCAAGTTAATGATGAGTGCCATTATTGCTATGGCATGGGACATTGGCTTAGGAATTGCCCTATGTATTTGCGAAATATAAGGGAAGGACTCATTACTCCAAAAGGTACAATTCCTAAAGAAATTTATGTTATTGATATAAATTATACTTCCACTACGACATGGGTACTAGATACCGGTTGTGGTTCTCACCTTTGTAATCATTTACAGGGTTTAAGAGATGTGGAGAAGCTTAGCAAGGGAGATGTGGATCTTCGACTTGGAAATGGAGCTCAGGTAGCGGCCGAATCCAAAGGAACTTATGTTCTAGCTTTGCCAAACGGTTTTGAGTTGTATTTTCATAATTGTTTTTATGTTCCTACGCTCTCTAAAAACATTATCTCAATCGCCATGCTAGACATGGACGGTTTTTGTTTTGTCATTAAGAACAATCGTTGCTCTATTTCTAGGAATGATTTGGTTATTGGCCAAGCTTCTTCCATAAATGGCATTTACATTTTAGAGACCTCAAAACCGACTAATGATATTTATAACATTCAATCAAAGAAACTCAAAACAAGTGACCCAAGTGAAGCGTTCATTTGGCATTGTCGATTAGGTCACATAAACGAGAATCGCATCAAAAGATTAATTTCTACTAATGTGATTACACCATTTGATTATCAATCATTTGGTACATGCGAATATTGCCTACTTGGCAAAATGACTCGTAATCCTTTTAGCGGTAAAGGGACACGAGCTAGTGAGCTATTAGGACTCATACACACCGATGTATGCGGACCAATGAGTATCACCGCTCGTGGTAATTATGACTACTTTATAACCTTCACCGATGACTTAAGTAGATATGGGTATATCTATTTAATGAAACATAAGAGTGAAGCATTTGAGAAATTCAAGGAATTCCAAAACGAAGTAGAGAACCAATTGAACAAAAGGATTAAGGCACTACAATCCGATCGTGGTGGTGAATACCTTAGCCTTGAATTTGATTCACACTTGAAAAGTCGTGGTATTATATCACAACTTTCTCCACCCGGAACACCTCAACTTAATGGTGTTGCCGAAAGGAGAAATCGAACCTTACTAGATATGGTTCGATCCATGATGAGTCAAACCGAGTTACCGAACTCGTTTTGGGGATTTGCGATACAAACCGCAATTCGATCTTTGAATAATAGTCCCACAAAGTCCACCGAAAAGACTCCATGTGAGATGTGGACGGGTAAGATCCCAAATATATCCTATATGAAGATTTGGGGATGTGATGCTTACGTCAAAACTAAGAACGACAACAAGCTAGCCCCAAGATCCGAAAAATGCATCTTTGTAGGTTATCCCTCGACCTCTCGAGGGTATTACTTCTACAAACCTCAAGATCATAAAGTGTTTGTGTCTTGCGAGGCTGTCTTCTTAGAAAGAGAATTTATTTCTAAGAGACATAGTGGGAGAAATTTTGAACTTGATGAAGTTCAAGAGCCACAAACCGAGATAGAGACGCAAGAAGATGTTCCTTCGTCGTCTAACGCGGTTGTACCTCCTCCACTAAGAAGGACGGGCCGAGTAATTCGCCATCCCGATCGATATGTGGGACTTATCGAAGAAGATGGAACACTCGATGTGTTACTTATGGAAAGTGACGAGCCCGCCACCTACAAGGCCGCAATCTCTAGTCCTAATTCCACCTTATGGCTTGAAGCAATGAAATCCGAAATGGATTCTATGCTTGAAAACCAAGTTTGGGACTTGGTAGATTTGCCTAAAGGGGCAAGACCCCTCCAATGCAAATGGATATTCAAGGTCAAAAATGGCATAGAAGGACATGACGATGTCTACAAAGCTAGGCTAGTGGCAAAAGGATTTACCCAAGTCCAAGGTCTCCATTATGATGAGACCTTCGCCCCGTAGCCATGCTAAGATCCATACGGATTTTGTTAGCGATCGCCGCATTTCATGATTATGAAATTTGGCAAATGGATGTCAAAACCGCTTTTCTAAATGGGCATTTAGAAGAGGAGGTGTACATGATACAACCCGAAGGTTTTGTTGATTCTAAAAATCCTAACAAAGTGTGCAAGCTTAAGAGATCCATTTATGGTCTTAAGCAAGCATCTAGAAGTTGGAATCATCGATTCAATCATGTTATAAAAGAAAATGGTTTCACTCGAAATGTTGAGGAACCATGTTTATACATGAAATTCAGTGGGAGAAATGTTGTGTTCCTAATCTTGTATGTCGATGACATACTACTCATTGGAAATGATATTCCAATGTTGTCTTTCGTTAAGAAGTGGTTAGGTAACCACTTCCAAATGAAGGATTTAGGAGAGGCACAACGCATATTAGGTATCCGGATCTATAGAGATAGACCCAAGAGGATATTGGCACTAAGTCAAGAGTCTTATGTTGACAAGATTCTTCGACGATTCAAAGATGGACAAATCCAAAAGGGGTTTGGTACCTATGGTAACCGGAACGATATTGAGCCAGACTAAATGTCCCTCCGAACCCCATGATGTTGAACGCATGAAGTTGATCCCTTACGCTTCCGCTGTTGGATCAATCATGTATGCCATGATATGCACACGTCCTGATGTCTCGTATGCCTTGAGTATGACGAGTAGATATCAAGGAAATCCAGGTGAGAGTCACTGGATTGCTGTCAAGAACATCCTTAAGTACTTGAGAAGAACTAAGGACTCTATCCTTGTGTTTGGAGGAGACACTGAGTTGCGTGTTACGGGATACACGGACTCAAGTTTTCAAACAGATAGAGATGACATGAAATCACAAGTCGGTTTTGTTTTCATGCTCAATGGTGGTGTCGTAAGTGGAGAAGCTTCAAGGAAGTCAGAATCGCGGATTCGACAACGGAGGTTGAGTACATAGCAGCATCGAAGTCGGCCAAGGAAGCTATGTGGATCAAGCAATTCACGGAAGGTCTAAAAGTAGTACCTACCGCCGATGATCCCATCACTCTCTATTGTGATAATAGTGGGACGATCTTCCAAGCTAAGGAGCCAAAGTCTAGTAATAGATCTAGACATGTACTTAGAAAGTATCATGTAATAAGAGATTTCATTGAAAGAAAGGAAATTGCGATTTGTAAGGTTGGGACGGATGACAACATAGCCGATCCGCTCACCAAGCCTTTATCGCAAGCTAAGCATGATGGGCATGTTGCGTCCATGGGACTTAAACGTGTACCAAATTTTTGTTAGATTTTGAAATGAAATAAAAGTGTTGTTTTTGTTCATGTTCATAATCGCATTTGTCTTTATCCTTAATTTATACTTTGTTACATCCAAACGGGTTGTAGAGACAATTGAACCCCGTTAAAGTGAACATGGATTAACATTGTTTTGCCCATAGTTACTTGTATGAGGTGACGTCTCGAAGTGACTAGAGTGTGATGCGATTGATGGCAAGTTCAAATGCCATAGAGTCATGTGAGATGACTAGTCGATCACATAGGCAGACTGTTAGGAACTTTTTGTCGGGCCTAATGACCGCTTATAGAGTTCTGGCAAATTTATATAGCCTGGTCGTGGCGAGAGCTACTATAGTATTCAAATGAGTCGATTCTTTTGACTAAAGACTATTCGCCTAAGATGGCACAGTTTCAGATTAACTTTGATTTGTGTTACTACGACCTTCGTAAATGGGGTCAAATGGGCATATTTTGGGTTATGATGGCTGTGGCTAGTCGAAGGGAATGAGTGCGATAGGAATTGTCCACCCCTAGTCAGGGTTATAACAATATCTCGGGGCCACTCGAGGAGTAATGAATCGAAATGCGTGGCCACGCTCGGATGGCATCCAGAGTGGATAAATCCGGTCAATCAGTTATTCTCCAGATCGAGGAAACCACTCTCGATATGATCACTTGCAAGTACGACCTGAAAGACACCTTGCATTGAGTGGGAGATAGTAATAGGACAAGAGAATTGGTGACGCACACTTGTCGAGGACAAGTGGGAGATTGTTGGGAAATGTGTCCTCAACAATAGTGCGATCATGTGATTTTAATATCATCATTAAATCTCATTCTAAAGAATACAATTGGGAAGTAATATTGTTACTGTCAACTGGTCAACATATATCGGTAATGATTGGCTGACTAGAGTTTGACATTACTGTCGTGTGACGGTGGTGATCAGTTGACCCCCTAGGTCATACCTAAAGGGCAATACACTTAATTGATTATTTAATTGATCGTATAATGTTGCGAGTTAATTAAATTACTTGAAAATTGACGGACGATTTTGGAAGTAAAATCTACGTATCATATTGAAATGTGATTAAATAAGATACGGTCTGAGTAATTGAATTGTATCATTACTCGGATGAAATAATTGTTTAATGTAACAATTAAATTGAATGAATTGTTATAAATACAATCAGTTGTGATTTATAAATTGGTAAAATTTTTGGCACAAGTAATTATGAGATTACTAAGTCAATTTTTGTATGTGACGTATTTTATTAATACGTTGATTTTTAATATGATAAAAATTACATATCAAATATATGTGACATGTGACATGTAACATATAGACAATTGACAAAAATAATATGGACACCATAATATGTAAAGTGCCGAAATATTGGAGGTGTATTAGCTAGAATTGTGTTTATAAATCTTAATAGAAAACATAATGATGAAATAGCTAAGTAGCCATGCAACCCTATTCTCCTTGTGAAGACCAATATGGGCATGCATTGGCTCCCCAAAAAGCACCCCACCCACCGGTTTTCCTAGGGGCTTTTAGAGAGTTTTCTCTCTAATTTTTATTCATTCAATTCACATTTTATTTTTCTAGAGTTAGAAAGATAATTTCCTCTCTACATTTTATGATAAATTAGAGAGATTATTTACTCCAAATCTCTTCTCCTCTACCCGGTTTTAGGAGCTAAAATATCAACTATTTTGGTTCAATTTTCATAAGATTAATATTATACTAGTATTCATAATATTAATTAGATTAAGTGAAAGCCTTGGGTATAAAGCATAGGGAGAGATCTTACACTTAGATCTTTGTTCTTCCATTGGAAAAGCTCAAGAACAAGAAGAGAAAGGTGATCTCTCTTGTGCCCTAATAGCCGAAATATACAATGTAAGGACATGATTTCTCCTCTATTTATATTATTGTTTGCATGCATAAAATCCGTTTTAATTTTATGACAAATTAGTTTAGCATATATGAGTATGTTATTTATGTATATGAATTTACATTTCCTTCACAATGCCCATATTAGTGTGGGGATGGGGAATTCTAACTTAACTTTTATTCAAAAATAAAAAAAAATCAAAAAATTTGAAAACCCATAAAAATTTGAAAAATTGAAAAACCAAAAACAAGTTCATTTCCTTTGTAGTGTAGTAATGTATATATTGTTATATATATTGTGTTTGTTTTATCCTTGTTCACATTGATCAACTACGCCACATCCGAGACATGAGGATATTGAAGACCGCATGGTATGATCTTTCCAATCTCCTTTTTCCTCTTTATGTTAATGACTATGTGGCTTTATTTTGATTGATGCGGTATAACAATGTGAACTTAGGACTTGCATTTAGTTTATATGTCATATTAGTTGGTAGAATCATTTGCATTTGGATGTTTATATGCTAGTTGCATCATGGCATGTAGTTGCATGTTAGAAAATTTTGTGAAAACGTCTACTTGGGAAGTTTGACAAGTGTATATAGGCCCTAGTAGATTCTTTTTCTTCTTAAGACTTTGCTTGTTATAATACTTGTAAAACACCCTAGGATGTGTCATGCTAGTATCCTTTGACCCATGGATTAAGTTCTAGTCAAGAGTACCTTGTGGTGTGATAACTCCTTGGCTACCGTTTATTCCAAGGTGACCCTTGAAACCATGAATCCATCCATCATCCATGTTCTACCACATTTTTGTCATCAAAGGGAATGGGCACAAAAAGAAATTAATTTGAGTTCAATGAAATGAAAACTGAAATAAAGTTTGCAAAAAAATGCATCAAATGAAAAGAGGAGCAAAAATAGAACTCCTAAAGCTTCAAATATAAGCCACCCTCACTACATATGGGGTGACTTTGAAAATGTTCAAAAGAAATGCAAAGAAAAGTAGAAAGTTGTCAAGTATTGAAATGCCAAAAATCAAAAAGAAATGGCAAGGAAGTGTTCTAAAATGACAAATGCCACAAAAAATTTGGGGGAAAAACAAAAACAAAAGCAAACTCCCAAAGTGAAACTCAAATATCTATCGATCCCTTTATCCATCGTATCCATTTTTGTGCATGGTAGAGAGGGGACGACCCTTCTTCTTGTCTAGGCAAGAGGGGGAATTCCGCGATCCTCCAGTGTTTCTAACACCATATGGAGTCTACTCTTGACAAAAGCATTTAAAGATTGAGGACAAAGGTACCCTAGCTTGACACAACTTGGAGGTGATTTATTGGTATCCTTCTAGGCTTAGTAGTTTGAAGAAATTGCATCTATGAAGGAGTGTGTACCCTTGAATTGCTTCCCTTGTAGATAATTTCCGCCACTTAGATAAGGAAAGTGGCTATTCTTTTGTAGATGCATCCATTACTTGATTTTGTGTGCTTAATGTTTGGATGTGTCGCCATTTTGGCAAGACCCACCTTGCCTTGCAAGAAGGCATCCTACCTCATGGTTGTCTTGTTGTAAGTTGAAGGGGCGGAGTGAGACCCGCTAATTGTCTCATATCGGCTATGTTATTAGGTTAGTTAAATAATGGTCCTAGTCTTTGTCACCTCTTTACTCGGGACGAGCAAAGGTTCGGTTTGGGGATATTTGATGTGACCATAATTAGAGCATATTTAGTCCCCGAATTAGCCTTGTTCCCATGCTTTTTAGTGCATATTTGGGTCATTTATTGTCTTTAGTTCTTTGTTTTGCATATTCTTTGAGGTTTTGATCCCTTGGTACGAAAGGAGTGCAAACCTTGCATTTTCATGGCAAAATGAGGCTAAATTGATTGAATTTAATGACCAACCATCAAGGAGAGACAAGACTATAACGCCTTTGTACATACTATAGTAGATGGACAATGATGAGAAAAGATCCTTGCATCCCCGAGGAAATCCCCAAGGATTTTATGAAGAAAAAGGAAGAAAAGAAGAAGGAACAAGACTGCCTGACAATCCGTGCGGATTGTCTAGAAGACGCCCGTCTTCACCCCACAATCCGTGCGTCTTCACCCCCAAGACGCCCGGGCAAAAGCTCCAGAAGACGTCCGTCTTCATCACCTGGACGCCCGGGCAGAGACCGCCAAATCCGCCTGTCCCGTGCTAAAGACGCCCGGATTGCCAGACAGTCCCACTTCGTCTTCTTCAAGCTTCAAGGAAGGATGCACATCTTTTTCTAGAGACCGGAGTCTCCCTAGAGACCGGAGTCTTCCAAAAGAGAAAGGCGTTTCCTCACCAAGGGACTTAATCGTCATTTAAGCCCTTAGTTAACCCTAATTCATACACCTAATCCCCACTATAAATACCCCATTAGTCTAATTAGAAGAGCATGTTCTTCTTAGCAATCTTTAGAGTAGTTAATATCAACCAAATCTCTCTTTAATCTTGTAATCAACATTTAATCAAGTTTTAATACAAGTTTTATTTCCTTAATCTCTCTCTTGTTCATCCTTTATTTTGGGTAATTGAAGATTATTTGGGTTATTATTGGGAGATTGACAACCTCTCAATCAAGCATCAAGTACTTCTTTTATTCTTTGCTTTATTATTGGAATCATTAGTAGGTATAATTCTCTTAATCCCTCTTTAATTATTGTTAATCACTTTCATTTATTCATCATGTTTCACTTTGTTGGTATGATTGACAACCTTGCTAGCATGTTCAACATGATAATAAGTGAGTAGTTTCCTTAGCTAGGGTTAATGGGTAATTAGGGGAAACCAACATGGGGGATGATTCATGCTTAAATTAATATGCTTTCATAGTTTATTTGCTTGCTTGTTGTGATCTCAACTTATGCACATGTTATGTTTGATGAAATGTGAGCCTATGAATCCTTGCATTTTTTACCCATCACCTATCTTTTCAATGAGACTTGTAAGACATAAACCAACTCGAGTCTCATTATACCATGCATATTGTTGAGTAGGGAAGATTAAGTCGACTTGTAGGTGTTGTACAATCTAATCGATTCGGCTCCGGGACCCAAACTTTCCTAGGATTGTAAGATAAAAACCAACTCAATCCATCACAACAATAATTGCTTGCTTATAACTTGAGAATATGTTTGTATGATCAATTCCCTTGAATCCCCTATGACCCCATGACACCCTAGTGCTTTTTATCAATTGTTTACATCCCTTTTAATTCATCTTGCTTGTTTACTTTCATTGCTTTTTAGTTTAGTGATCTTCTACATCAAACCCCAATTGTGACACCCCTTAGACACCACTAGTTACAATAGAAATCTCATCTCAATTCCCGTCCCTTGGGATCCGACCTTTACTTGCCTCTTTACTAATTGTAGAGTTGTTTGTGAAGTTATAAATTGTGTTTTGGTCTAGGTGCTCCTAACGACAAGTAACCGAAAATATAGTAACACGACCACCTAGAAAGGCGTGTTGAAATGGTTATACAAAACCGAGTTTGAATATTGTCATTACGACGGCCTAGAAAGGCGTGTTGAAATGGTTATACAAAACCGAGTTTGAAAATTATCATTACGACGGCCTAGAAAGGCTGTTGAAAGGGTTATACAAAACCGAGTTTTGAAAATCGTCATTACGACGGCCTAGAAAGGCGTGTTGAAATGGTTATACAAAACCGAGTTTTGAAAATCGTCATTACGACGGCCTAGAAAGGCGTGTTGAAATGGTTATACAAAACCGAGTTTTGAAAATCGTCATTACGACGGCCTAGAAAGGCGTGCATCGGTCGGCGAAAGACCGAGGTTTGAAATGGCCATTATAATGGCACAAAAAGGTGTTTTTGAAAGTTTGAAAATGACACGAAAGGACTTATGATCAAGTAGCACATAAGCATTCGCAGTTCATTATATTATGCATTATGCTGACACGGGTTTTGTCTTAAAAGGGTGGGTTACACACCAAGCAATCAAACCCCGATTTGCGAGAGGGATACCAATCCAAACAAAATGTGTAAGGAGGGTGCCCTAGCCTCGTGCTCGAAAGTGATGAAAGCTCTTTGACGAAACAGAAATGTGTAACGTCAACGGTATGCTTGACTCAATCGGGATTCGAAACGCGGGGATGAGAAAATTCTGAAGGAAAAGTAGATTCATATACACACTAACATACTCTTATATGTCGAAATTAATTTGTCATAAAATTAAATGTGGATTTTATGCATGCAAACAATAATAAAATAGAGGAGAAATCATGTCCTTACTTTGATAATTTCGGTTTAATGGGCACAAGAGAGATCACCTTTCTCTCTTGTTCTTGAGCTTTTCCTTATGGAAGAACAAAGATCCAAGTATAGGATCTCTCCCTAAGCTTTATACCCAAGGCTATCTCTTAACACAAATTAATATTATAAGTACTAGTATAATATTAATAAGGTAGAAAATTGAACCAAAATATTATTTAACACTTGAATATTTCGGTTTTTATGAGAGAAGGAGAGGAGGATTTTTCTTCTCACTAGAACTTATATTTTGGATGATGAGTTTGAATGAATAATAATACACTACACTTAGTATATTATTAGGTAAAAATTATAGGAAAAACAATGATGGGTTTTTCTTCCCAAAACCGTGTAAGAGGAGAGGTTAAGGGGAGCCAATGCATGCCCACATTTGTCTTCACAAGGAGTAGTAGGGTTGCATGGCTACTAAAGCAAAACAATCATTATGTTTAGCTACTAATTAAACAATTAATTAGCTTAAAAACTCCTCCAATTTTCGGCACTTTTAGTTAATATGGATTCCATATTAATTTTGTCAATTGTCAATATGTTACATGTCACATGTCACATAAACTTGTTATGTATTTTTATCATATTAAAAATCAACGTATTAATAAAAATACGTCACATACAAAAATCGACTTAGTAATTTCATAATTACTTGTGCCAAAAATTTTACCAATTATAAATTACAACCGATTGTATTTATAACAATTCATTCAAATTTAATTGTTACATTAAACAATTATTTCATCCGAGTAATGATACAATTCAATTACTCAGACCGTATCTTATTTAATCACATTTCAATATGATACGTAAATTTTACTTCCAAAATCGTCCGTCAATTTTCAAGTAATTTAATTAACTCGCAACATTATACTATTAATTAAATAATCAATTAAGAGTGTTGCCCTATAGGTATGACCTAGGGGTCAACGATCACCACCGTCACACGACGAATGTCAAACTCTAGTCGACCAATCATTACCGATATATGTTGACCGATTGTGACAAGAACAATATTACTTCCCAATTGTATTTTTTATAATGAGACTTAAACATGTGATCATCATGATCAACGATCGTGATCGCATTATTGTCGGAGGACACATTTTCCAACAATCTCCCACTTGTCCTCGACAAGTGTGCGTCACCAATTCTCTTGTCCTATTACTACCTCCCACTCAATGCAAGGTGTCTTTCAGGTCGTACTTGAAAGTGATCATATCGAGAGTGGTTTCCTCGATCTGGAGAATAACTGTTTGACCGGACTTATCTATCATAGATACTTTCCGAGCGTGGCCACGCATTTCCAGTTCATTACTCCTCGAGTGGCCCTGAGATATTTTTATAACCCTGACTAGGGGTGGACAATTCCTATCGCACTCATTCCCTTCGACTAGCCACAGCCATCATAACCCAAAATATGCCCATTTGACCTCATTTACGAAGGTCGTAGTAACACAAATCAAAGTTAATCTGAAACTGTGCTATCTTAGGCGAATAGTCTTTAGTCAAAAGAATCGACTCATTCGAATACTATAGTAGCTCTCGCCACGACCAGGCTATATAAATTTGCCAGAACTCTATAAGCGGTCATTAGGCCCGACAAAATGTTCCTAACAGTCTGCCTATGTGATCGATTAGTCATCTCACATGACTCTATGGCACTTGAACTTGCCATCAATCGCATCACACTCTAGTCACTTCGAGACGTCACCTCATACAAGTAACTATGGGCAAATACAACGTTAATCCGTGTTCACTTTAACGGGGTTCAATTGTCTCTACAACCCGTTTGGATACAACAAAGTACAAGGTGAGTTAATAATAACTCAAACGACAAATGTCGACATCACACTCGGGTAGTCAATTTCATATTACAACCTTGTGATGTTTATCATAAGTGTAAACACTTATTGATTGCAATAGAAGTTTAACATCCCATGTGTCCATGTGTTCAAACTTCTTACACTTGTATTTTCCTTCACATTCATGTTCTCTCTCATAGCATGAATCTTACCAAGTACACATCAAGGTTCTCGACCTTGGTTTTGGCTCTTTAACTTGAAAGAACTTTCTTATCGATCATCTCATAACGAACGAATTTGCGATGAATAATACAACTTGTACCGATCAAGTATTCCATCCACACACAATGCACTAGGTATATGTTTTGTAGAATCTTGTAACAATTGACAAGATTATTTAGCTTAGCACTTCTCACAAGTCCTAGCTTTACTAGGAAAGATTGTTTTTGAATAACCTCTTATTCAACCAAGCATCTTTCCAAAACTTCTCATTTCTCTTTCTAGGCTTGAAAGATTTGGGATTCTCATAAATCCTCATATGTGCTCGGATTTTCTACAATATGTGCAACCTCTTGACACACAATAGAACATTCCGTCAATCACTGAAATCGCTCATCGGATTCTACTCGAGAATTCATGACGTTTCTATTATGGCTTACCAATCAATCATCATGCTCTTATGCATATGATTCATAATTGGACATGTATATGATTATTCTAATGGCGGAAACATTAGTTACTAATAATCATGAGATCAACCGTTCATAGGTTCAATGAACGACCATGACTGCTAATGGTAATTCCATTTTCATCTACATGAATAACCTATGTGAATGTTGATATGATGTGTATCTCTTAATACTAATCCAACATCTCTTGATGTAATTGGATTCATCATTGTCCATTTTCATCCAGAATTGTAAACTCAAAAGCTTCTTTATGAAAGAAGGTATTTGCTCGTCATTCTTTAATGAGTGATGAGTTTTAAACATTCAAGGATGATAGCTCCCACTAAATTCCATGTCTTCACATGAGATTTTCCTAACTCCCACTCAATTCAACACATTTCGAAAATGACTTCTCAATCGAAATTTTTATTCAAGAATTTAAATATAAATTGCTTTGCCAAGTTACTAGGATAAAACCATATATGTTCCCATCATATCCTTTCAAAATACCTATTTTGAAGTGGTCTCATCTCAACCTTACGGAAAGGGATTTTAAATCCCCAACACACTCATGTCATAATGATGTGTAGTAATGTCATTATTCAAATATAAACAATATCTAGAATACGTCCTTCACAATTACCCTTTTGGAAGGAGGTTTAACCATTTCATAGGGAGGTTAAGCAATGACATTTGCGTGGTTAAAACTTTGGCCATTGAAGATATCGGTATATCAATTTTGCAACTCGATCATAACTAGTATGTTACTTTGATTCATTTAGGCTCTTAAGTAAATCTCATGGTTGAAACTATTGGTCAAATGTTTCATAAACTTAGTCAAAAACTTGTTAAGACTTTACATTAGTCATTTTATTCCAAAACTTCTTTTGGTCTCCTCGTGTAGTTATCTTGAGAATATACTCTTATGATTATTACACTTGGTCTCTTTAGTCATATAGAACTAACTTGAGACCATAGATCTCATCTATTCGGCATACTATGTAAATAGATATACCTTTATTCAAATCATTCTCTCTTGCGTAGATCTTCATATACAAAAAAAAAAAAAAAAAAAAAAAAAAAAAAAAAACACAATTTGATCTTTGTCTTGTGTGTTGTGTCCTCATTTTTCTCCCACTCTATCTTTAGAATAAATACACTAAACATTCAAAGATAGCATATGAGACACAAATTAATGATGTTGAATTTTAAGGAGAACTACCTCATAGGTAGACTAATTGTTATTGAATATATATGTGTACTTGGTGATTGACATACCTTTAAGAGAGTTCATAGACTCAGAATCACTTTATAAATGATCATACACAAGCCTTAAGCATGTGGACATATAATGAAACCCGTCATTATAATTGTCTATTAGATCACCTTTAAGTGAATAATCTTATGTTTCAAAACGCAAGCATTTAAAGATGAAATTTTAGAACATAAAGGATAAATGATAAAAACGGGTGACTTGGGTTGCAAACCAAGTCACCATCATCCAAAATACAAACCATTATCCAAAATACTTTTCCATGTCGAACACGGAAACTTAAAGTTCTAAAAATTCAAAACATAACTTAAAATAAGACAATGAAAAACAAAGCTCCACAAAAGCTATCCTTAGCTTCTCCATGGTTTCTCATGCTTGTTTTTCTTTTCCCTTGTCTTTGCTTGGTGGAGGCCCTATTTACAATAAAAAGGGAGATACATTATCACAACTTTGCATCATAATACCATAGTTGAATTTAGAAACATAAAAGAAGGTTAGTCATTTACCTCCTGGAGTGATCTTTCCAACTTTGATATCACCAAGGTATTTGGAACAATTTCTTTTCCAATGTCCCATGCCATTACAATAATGGCATTTATCAAGAGGACCCTTCTTGACTTTGGATGTGCTAGCTTCACAAGACTTAGCTTTGGTGAATGTGGGAGCTTGCCTTTTACCCTTCTTTCCACTCTTCTTGAACTTCCCCTTACTCTTTGTGCTTATGTTAAGCACATCTTTGGGAGGGTTCACATTTAACCCCATGTCCCTCTCGGCTTGCACAAGTAACTTGTGCAACTCCTCAAGAGACACATCCTTGTCTTGCATGTTGAAATTCACCCGGAATTGCACATATGCCTTGACTTTGGACAAGGAGTGTAGAATCCTATCTACGATGAGTTCTTTGGGGATTTCAACCTTTTGAATTTTCAAGGTCTCGACAAGCTCCATGAGTTTGAGCACATGAGGGCTAACCTTTTGACCCTCTTTGAAGTCGAGATCAAAGAATGCCGCGGCCGCCTCATATTGGACGATCCGCGGAGTTTGTGAAAACATGGTCACAAGTTTGGAGTAAATCTCATTAGCATTGCCCATTTTGAAGGCTCTCCTTTGGAGGTCCGCCTCCATCGCAAATATCAAGACATTTTTCATTGCGGCGGACTCCTTTTGGTAAGTCTCATAGGCTTCCCTAGTGGCCGCGGTGGACCTAGTGGAGGGTTCGGGTGGAGAGGCCTCGGTAAGGTAACGAAGCTTGTCGTCACCTTCGGCGGCTAATTTGAGTTGGGCATCCCATTCGGAGAAATTTGACCCATTCTTTTCAAGTTTACATCGATCCATAAAGGATCGGAGCCAAGACGAACTAGCGAGTGGTGTAGCATTAGGAGTTGGTGTGGATGTTGCCATTTGTTATGAAAAAGAAGTGGTCTACAAAACAAAATATAAGGAGTAAAACAGTTGTCGTTTTAATAATACTCGTAAAAATGTATCACTACTATAGATACAGGCTATAACAACGGTCAAAAAGCGTTGTTATATAAAAAAGCGGACGTTGTTAAAGCGTCCGTTGTAGAAGGTTTTAACAACGGTTGGTTTACTTAAGGAAACCGTTGTTAAAACTATTAACCACGGTTTTATGTATAAAAACCCGTTGTGGAAAGTGTGACTCAATTTTGGGGGGAAAGTTATAACAACGGGTTTTAATATACAAAACCGTTGTTATAACTAAAGACAACGGGTTGTTTTAAAATAACCGTTGTTGTTTGTTCTTAAAAAATAAAAAATTAAAAAATTAAATATTAGATACATGCATAATTACGGCCTGTTAGAATTCCGATGCATGCATTATTACTGACATCACTGTACATATGAATGGATAATATGGAATGAGAAGGGTTAGTAATAGGATTTGAAGCAGCATTATTGAGAGATATGATGATGATTATGGCACAACTTCCTAACATATATATTAATTAAAAAGCAATTAACTCAACCCACACATTGCTTAGTATAAATACATTGCATATCTCAACTAACATTTCCATTATCTCATATATTCATCTCCAAACTCTAACTGCTAAAACAAACTCTACTTAATGTTTCAAATCAAACTCAAAAAACTCCAACAAAATGAATGATTTCATCCTTAAGACTCTTACCATGATCGAGAACAACAACAACTTCATCCGCCGGTTCCTCCTTATTGAGGAAAGTTTCAGGAGCTACCTTGCGGAAGCTCGATCCGTACTGAAGCACGCCAAAGAAGATGGCTTGACGGAGCAGCAGCAGTTGCAGCTATATGACGATATAGCAACTACTGAACGGAACCTCCAAATAGCCAAGGAGGAGAGGACGGATACGATAGAGCAGAATAAGATCCTCCATGAAAATATAAGAATTGCATTTTTACATATGTAATTTTTTTTTTTAATTTATGTATTTATAAATATATATATATATATATATATATATTAATTATGTTTATCTTACTTCTTCATCTTGCTTCTTCATTGTTTTACTAACTAATTATGCGAACAATACTTAAACAAATAACATAATGGTCGATAAAAACACATACATGCAAAAGAAATAAATAGAAAAAGAAAATAATGACGATGAAACTAACAGTGACGGCGAGATTTACCTGATAAATACAGAACGTAATAGACGATGAAATCACAGTGAGGGCGAGAAGATAAAGCGACGATGAGAAAGAGAGAAATAGAGAAAGAGAGAAAGAGAGAAAGAGAGTGTGTATGTGTTTTGTGTTTGTTTGTCTGCTGTGTTTGTGTTTGTGTTTGTGTATTAAGGGTTGTGTTTTGTGGCTGCAGCAGACTTCTGTTTGTGTGGTTTATAGTATGGAAGGTATTGGCAACGGTTATTAAACAACAACCGTTGTGAAATAAGTTTTAACAACGGGTGTAAAAAACACCCGTTGTTAAATATGTTTTAACGACGGGTTTCAAAAATAACCGTTGTTATTACTTTTCACTAACTTTGCGCCAATTTTGCGCCAAATTATTAACAACGGTTGTGCATGTGTGACCCGTTGTTAAAACTAATAACAACGGTTTTTATAACCATACCCGTTGTAATTGATTTTAGTAAAATTCGCGCCATACATTCTACAACGTCTATTGTGATTTTCGTGAATAATCGTTGTTAAAGGGGCGTTGTAGTTGCCTGGATTTGTAGTAGTGTATGATTTAAACAATTTTTATGCATTTTTTCTAGTGACCTCTACCCAACTAGATAAATGATTCCAAGACCCAAATTCATATCGACTTAGGCACGGGGTAGCCGATGAAACCTTTATCAATATAACTCGGTGGATTAACTTTTAATCGATTCTACTTTTAGAACTCTTGGTCGATAAAATTACTCTAATATTTATCTATAGCCCAAAACACATCAACAAGGGCACGGGGTAGCCGATGAAACCCTCATCGATTACTTTTGTTGAGTTCAATCCAAATTTCGAATAAATGTGTCCATTATCCAAACCCACATTAAATTAAGCACGGGGTAGCCGATGAAACCCTCATCAACATGAATTCGGTGGATTAGACATTTATCACCCACTTCCCCTACGTAACAAGGTTTGTACCCCGGGGTAGCCGAGTGCACTCCCTTGCGAAATAGGTTTTCATGGTTTCTACTATTCGGTAAGGCTATGTCTCAATTAATTGTTTTAGCGAGAGGTCATGTCAATCTATTATCTATCACGTTTTAAGTGAACTAAAGCGGTGAACTACGATAATTTGAATTGACACGGTCGATAAACTCGATAAAATAAGGATGCATGTTTTAGTTATGGCGATTTAGCGATGCATGTGACATAAAATAAAATGCAAGCATAAAGATAAAAATCCTAGTATGGCCTTTCCTAAAATAGAAAAACTATTTAACTATTACATATTCGGAAACCAACTCCATTGGTCCCTTGAACTTCGGTTGTGGCACGCATCTCGAGGTAACTCCGTCTTTATGTATCGCCATTCTTGAAGAAATCCGTCTTTGGGAACTCCGGAATGAATAAAATTACATAACAAATTACATAATTTCCTATTATACATTTGTAACTAAAATAAAATAAATCTATTAAATTACAAAACGGTGATACGAGATCACAATAAAATTACAACCGAATCGATATTCCCATACATTTCGGGAAATACCAATTAAAATCTAAGGCCATACTAAGTAAAATTACATAATTCAAAAATTACATAAATTAAAATTATGACAATCATAAAGAAAATGCAGCATTTTAATATGTAAGAACATGCTCAATTTTATGCTAAATCGCCTTTAATTTGCCAATATCGTATATTACTCGGTTTTTACGGATTTGCGTGATTTCAACATTTTTATAATCACAAAAATACATAAACTCATATTTATGCATAAGTTAATTACCCTAACCTCTTAGGACTCAAAATATAGTCTTCACTAATAATTTGACCATAATTAACCCATATTTTATAAAATTGTTCATAAATGGACCAAAATTACAAAATAAGCTATTAAACTTCAAATAAATCACAAAATTTCAAATAAATTTGAAATTTGAAATTTAAACTCATGAACATTCTAGAAAAATTCCATGACACTCATAATGTTCAAAATCTTAGGTTAAAAATTTCGAAAATTTACCGGAAAAACAATGTTGCGGTTTATCGATTTTTAATAAAATAATCATAAAAACATGGAAAAATTATTTTCACTAACTTTTCAATTTTAGATCTGAAAAATATAATAAAATGCAACATTAGACGTTTTTCCTAAGTCATAGATTATGTTTTATTAATTTTCACTAATAATGTCACTATTTATGCTATTTTTCTTCAAAAATTCATAAATCATGCAAAAAGACTTCTTTATAGCCAATTATTTTACACACATCTTGTAAAATTGCATGTGACAACATATTAATTTTCTATGACCAGATTCGAAATTTAACTCATATTAACCTATTTTTCACTTAAATCCGAATTTAATAATGAGAAATTCATTTTTCGAGCATAACAAGTCCAAAAATTATGAAAATTTACAGGTTATCTCAAAATAATATATGTGACAACATATCCAAAAATCAATGAAAAATTCGAAGTATAGCTAATTTTAGACCAAAAATGACATTTTTACTCATAAAATCACATTTAAATGCCATTATTGTAAAATATGAACAATAAAAATCCGAAAAATTAACCAAAATATCCTAAAACATTTTAGGACCAGAAATATTAACATGCATAGATTGATTTCGTGATATCTCATAATAACACAAATTTTACAAGTTTTATTTGTTATTCTTATAACTCGGAAAAACTTTTAACCGATTTGCATGCAAACAACCGTGGCTCTTGATACCGATTGAAGGAAAAGTAGATTCATATACACACTAACATACTCTTATATGTCGAAATTAATTTGTCATAAAATTAAATGTGGATTTTATGCATGCAAACAATAATAAAATAGAGGAGAAATCATGTCCTTACTTTGATAATTTCGGTTTAATGGGCACAAGAGAGATCACCTTTCTCTCTTGTTCTTGAGCTTTTCCTTATGGAAGAACAAAGATCCAAGTATAGGATCTCTCCCTAAGCTTTATACCCAAGGCTATCTCTTAATACAAATTAATATTATAAGTACTAGTATAATATTAATAAGGTAGAAAATTGAACCAAAATATTATTTAACACTTGAATATTTCGGTTTTTATGAGAGAAGGAGAGGAGGATTTTTCTTCTCACTAGAACTTATATTTTGGATGATGAGTTTGAATGAATAATAATACACTACACTTAGTATATTATTAGGTAAAAATTATAGGAAAAACAATGATGGGTTTTTCTTCCCAAAACCGTGTAAGAGGAGAGGTTAAGGGGAGCCAATGCATGCCCACATTTGTCTTCACAAGGAGTAGTAGGGTTGCATGGCTACTAAAGCAAAACAATCATTATGTTTAGCTACTAATTAAACAATTAATTAGCTTAAAAACTCCTCCAATTTTCGGCACTTTTAGTTAATATGGATTCCATATTAATTTTGTCAATTGTCAATATGTTACATGTCACATGTCACATAAACTTGTTATGTATTTTTATCATATTAAAAATCAACGTATTAATAAAAATACGTCACATACAAAAATCGACTTAGTAATTTCATAATTACTTGTGCCAAAAATTTTACCAATTATAAATTACAACCGATTGTATTTATAACAATTCATTCAAATTTAATTGTTACATTAAACAATTATTTCATCCGAGTAATGATACAATTCAATTACTCAGACCGTATCTTATTTAATCACATTTCAATATGATACGTAAATTTTACTTCCAAAATCGTCCGTCAATTTTCAAGTAATTTAATTAACTCGCAACATTATACGATTAATTAAATAATCAATTAAGAGTGTTGCCCTATAGGTATGACCTAGGGGGTCAACTGATCACCACCGTCACACGACAAAAATGTCAAACTCTAGTCAGCCAATCATTACCGATATATGTTGACCAGTTGACAGTAACAAAATTACTTCCCAATTGTATTCTATATAATGAGATTTAAACATGTGATCATCATGATCAACAGTCGTGATCGCATTATTGTCGGAGGACACATTTTCCAACAAATTCACGCCGACGAGACGAGCCAATTGATCGAAAAGGGTTAGGTTGTGGGCCCGGAAAGGGAACCCGACCGTGACCGTAATATCAAATAGTGCATTCCAACCAAGACCTCGTTCGAGTCTCACCATCTAGGGATCACAAAGACGTTAGTGTCCTAGTTTTCCCCAGCAGAGTCGCCAATCTGTGGACATAGCCACCTACACGCCAGGCCAATCTGCGGACGTATAGCGGTCTTTTTGAAAGCCACGCTCGGCGGCGTAAAAATGCTTTCGACCGAATCGTTTTAGATCGGTCAGTTTCGTCTCGGTAAGGGTTTCGAAACGATTAGAGATGTTCGGAGTCGCCACCAAGCATTTGTGGGATGCCTGGAACCCGTTCGAATTCCACTTTATACCTCGGTCAAATCGAAGCACAAAGCAGCGTTTGACATAGGTACTAAAGATAAGGAAATCGTCCCTCTTTAGCATCCTATCTCTAGAATGACTCTCGTACGCCCTGGATAAGGTCGTCCACTATCCCAAGTTTCTGAGTAAGAGGTGAAGCTACGTATTGGGAAGCCCTTTAATCAGACACCCAATCCCGCCCGCGTTTAGCGGTCTCTACTGATCGATCTTGGTTGGTTGAATGCAAAAGTTGATAAAACGGTTTAAATGCATGAATGCGCATCCAATGATTTAAACCTAACATGTGAGAGCTTTCTAAGTCGGTTGATTTAATCCAAGTATCAAGTATAAGATGTCGAGTTGGATTAATGGTTGATTTGCATGCAAGACGGAAATTAAACATCCATTTACCGTATTAGGTTTAGGGTGCATAACATGATCCATTTGTCTTAGTAAGGCATTTTTCAAATGTGGTTTTGGATAATCAAATAGTCATCTGATCCATCCTATATCCGGGTTAACCGGAGTCGGGATCGTCCTAGACTGATGCTGGAAGGGAACAGGCCCTGTACCAGTCGGCTACATGAGGCGCGAGCCAGCCGGCGGTGTAAGGGGCCTCCCTCTGGTTTTGAAAATGAGAAAAGGAGAGCCTGTTTATGTGCGGGTTAGCCCACGGTTTATGTGCCGTGTTCTGACCTTTTAGAAAACGTTATAAAACGTGTTGGAAATGGGTATTTGAACCCGGTTTGATTTGAAGGGGTCGTTTAGACCGCATTTGTTGATTTGAAGAGCTAAACTCGAATAATCATCATTATTTGATAATATTCGGTGTCTGGTTCGATTTGACAAACTTGACACGAATAGTTTTGAAAGTGATTATGGACTAATTGTCTTAAGTCCATTTGAATGTTATTAGTCGATACTCATCATCGTACCCGGGTTAAAATCAGGCATGGTATGTAGAAACAAGGATGACTTTGTGTTGGTGACTAATATGTTTATTTGAAAATGTAAAGAAATGAAATAAAAGGCTTTAAAATACCTTCTAAATGTCATTAACCAAATATTATCACCGAAACACGGATTTAACCGTCATGGTATGAAGAACCAAGGGTGAAAAATGCTTTATGGTTAAAACATGTGAAATAAAACAACAAAGGTTCGAAAATACTTGAAATGGTGAAAACCGATTACAAATATGAAAAATGGATTAAGGGAAATGACGAGAACAAACACGGTTGATCTCTGGTCTGAATACCCCATTTAGGCGCGAGCTAGTTGGCGACCTAAGGGGCTTCTGCCTCAGACCAAAAATCAGTTTTGGCTCGTTTATTCCATGTTTTGGTTCATGTTATGCATGTTTTAGCATGTTCGAGTCATGAAACAAATGAAAACATAATAAAAGAGGATTTTTACACCCTCATACTTACATGTTTGGTTATGGCGAGTGACCGACGTAAGTGTAACAACTCGTTTGATCGGAAAAAACTTGGTTTAAAACCGTTTTGGTAAGTAAAAGGGTGTTTTAAAAGTTTAGTGATGGTGTAGTGGTCGAAGTGGTCGGTCAAGTGATTTAATGCACGATGACGGTACCAAACAATGTGTAAGGCTCGTGTTTACGATCGGTAGGTCGTAAATACGCGTCGGGTTGTGACTTAAGAAGTCGAGTCGAGAATTTTAAGGGAGAAAAGAGGGGGCGGACACTCGCGTAAGTCTCAAATGGGTGGCATTTGAGGGGTATTTATTGGAGAATGAGTGGTTGTGTGAGTTTTGAGCGACGTGGCCACCTGGGCTGCTCAAAGAGGCGCGAGCCACGTCGCGGGTCTTCCAAATGTGTTGTCACTTTCACAACAAACGCAATCATGATTTGTTCTATCCTAGGTTTTGTAGTCACATGTTTGGTACTTGACCATTCATGAATCCGGGAAAACTTAAGGTAGAAGGTTTGAAATGTTTGTTTTTTGTGGTTGACTCGGTTTGACTCGTTGTTGGAGTCGGGATTTGAATTTTTGAGTCGGTTTTTGGTCCGGTGTCGGTTTTGACTCTAGCTAGAGTCATTGCGACCCCGTCGTCGTGCATTAAACACTCCAGGTATTTTTCAAATGTTTTGAAATGTTTTATTTTCGAAATCGTTTTAAGTTTTCCGACGTAAAGTTGTACACAAACTGTCGATCAAACGCCACGATTCCAAAATATGTTGTAGTCCGATAATCATCGGGTGTTTGTTGGAGTCTCAGCAGATACTGGGTATCTACAGGTATACTTGTGTCTAGTTCATCCGCTTCATCAATATTCAAGTTTTTTGCTTTGGTCTCAATATGTTTTTCAAAATAAAGAGAGCAAAAATTGGCAATCTCTTCCGTTAGGTAGGCATTGCATATAGAACCTTCCACACGAGCTTTATTACCAATTTTTTTCTTCGCATAATTAATAAACCTTTCAAAAGAATACATCCACCTATATTGAACGGGTCCACCAACTTTAGCTTCATATGGCAAATGGATAGGTAGATGCTCCATCGAATTGAAAAAAGAAGGCGGAAATATCATCTCAAGTTTACACAAAATTTCTGGTATTTGCTCTTCTAAATGACTCATGTCCTCAACTGATATCGTGGAGGAACATAAATCTCTAAAAAATTGACTTATTTCAGTAACTGCATTCCAAACGGTAGTTGGGAGTAAATTTTTAAAAGCCACGGGTAATAAGCGCTCCATGAAAACATGACAATCATGACTTTTCAACCCTTTCAACTTCAGTTCCTTTAAATCAACACAACGGCTCAAATCGGATGCATATCCATCGGGAAACTTCAGGTTTCCTATCCAATGGCACAATACCTTTATTTGAGCTTTGTCAAGAGCAAATATGGCTTTTGGTTTATGTAACACCCGCGAATTTTCCATTTTGACATTTATAATTTAATTAACCATTCTACTGTCTTATTTATATATTAAATTATTTAATTTCATTAATTTCATTTTTAAGCATGATTTTTATAAATATTATATTTTTAAAGCTTAGCTTATACAAAAATAAATATTTTGGTCGGATAATAATAATAATAATAATAATAATAATATTTTCCGTCTTGAGTTGTAGTGGGCTTGAGACGTTATTTCTAGTGTATATCGACTCAATCTTGCATTTTGGGCCTAGTATGACTATTGGGCTCACATACTACTCCTTCCTCCTCATAAGAATCATGAAGGAAACCCTAACCACTTCTTCTTCCTCAAAATTCCAGCACACCATATTCAACAACAAACACCATTGTTACAATCTCTCTTACAAATCTTAAAAACACCATAACTTGCTCAATTCTTATCCGAATCAAGTGCTTTTCGCATCTATCTCTTCCTCTCATCGCCCTCCGTCTTTATAGGTAATAAAAGAATCGACTTTCCGCTATAGATAGGGTTGTCGACCCATTTTACTCATAGTACCCTTTTTCTAGTTTTGATTCTTAGTCGTAATTTGTGTTTTCTTATGTTTAGGAGAAAGATTAGTTGACCTAGAAGTAGATTCTTGCATGTGAGACGATTCCATTAGAGATTGAGAGCTAAAAAGGTAACGGTGATGGGTTACTCGACATTATGTCAATTTTATGTGTTTATATGTTGTATTTTACTCTTGTGTGTGTTAAAGTATGAATCTTTACATGTTTCACATGTTCATTGTTGGATAAATTGTTGTGTGAAACCGTCTTATGGCTGTTTGAGGGATTCCTAGTCTTTTGTCACATGTTTGTTTAATTAGATTAAATGGGTTGTTTACATATGTTAATTAGAGAAAAATCTGTCTTAATCATATGCTTAGTTGACATGTTTAATTATGTCATGAGATTATTTATTGGATTAATATTGTAAATGATGAAGTTGGCAGTATGGTTGTTTTGAAATATGTCTTAAATGGTGATTTAGTATGTGGGTATGTTGAGATCTAAGCTTTTGAATGAAAAAAGATGGAATCTTTATGTTGAGTTTACCTTATTAAGTCTTATTTATGAACATGGAGTAATTTATGAATGTTGTATGTTGTGGATTCTTGTTTTTAATTGTATAATTGATACTTGGAGGTTGATTATGTGTCCAACAATGATGTTGAAGCAACTTTGGGTAAAATTGGTGGTGTGTTGGTTGAATTTCTTCATTATAATGTTGTTATTTAAATTCTCGGTGCAAATGAGCCAAGCTCATCCTTGACAAATTTTCTTAAGTGACATTTTAAATGTCAGAAAGTTTGAGCTTCAGCTCATTGTGGACAACATTCATTTTAAGGTTGTTTTCTTATCAAGTGATCATCTACTTGGTTAAGTTAAGTATTTTTATACGTTATTTTGCACGATTTACTTCATATGCTTCTTACTCTTTGTTCCAATGCTCATAAATGGTGCGGGTTTGGTCCCCACCCGGCTGGGAGTTCTCTTATGGTTTCTCTTCACTTATAACTTCTATTAATCATTTATTTAATTATGCATCCTTCTTATGATTGGTAAATGGTCAATTTAGGATTTGTTTATGTTATGATAATGCGAATTATTGTTGTTCTCTTTTGGACCCAAGTGTGACGATTTACATTGTGTGACGACTTGACATTCATTATTTATTTACCCTTGGGGACCTTGGGTCACGGTTAGGTGCCATTGTTTCCGAGTTGGGTTATCCTTCTGCCTCTTCGGACCTTGGGGTACGGTTAGGTACCATGGTTCCGATTCGGGGTTACTCGACCTTGGGGCACGGTTAGGTGTCATGGATCGAGTCTTGGATGCGGATAGGTCACCGCACGTCAAATCAGGTGTCGCCCATCCCGAGAGTCTGGCCAGATTTAGACTAGGACCGTATTATGATCGTCGTCCTACTAGGAGGTTGGAGTCTAGGGGTTTGCCTAGTGAGTCCATACTACGTAAATGTCTTTCTTGATTATGGTCATTGGCGTGTCCTTATATACGAGAGTTCACGTCTCCTAAGATTGTTTGTGAGAGTCTTGGTCCTATCGGATACTGAAGGTGAGATGCAAGCCTCTAGTTTTGATATGATCGCCGGGATCGATGTTCCCATCCATTCTTATGGTGAGATGCAAGCCATAAGTATGAATGCGACATTGGTAGCCACGTCCCGTGCAATGTTTGTTAAGAGATTTTCAAAGTAATGGCTATGGTTTCCATCCATGTATTTTCCTATTTAATCGATCCTTTATTTATCTTCTTCATATGATTCGATGCCTATCTCATGATGAATGCAATATGCCTATCTCACTATGATTATCGCTTATATCCCCTTGTTCATTATTATTCAAGTATGATGCATGATCAATATGTTTAATTAAGTTCTTGCTTACTTGTATTTTGACATATTGTGGCTGGGAGAACCCTGAGTTACTCCCCACTGACTGTGGCGTTCATGTTTACATGAATGACAGGTTTGTGATGCAGATTATGGGGAAGACGTGTGAGCTAGCGAGAACGTTGACCCTTGGACCTTAGTTATCGTTTTCTTAGACTCACCTATCTTTAGACTTGTTCTTATTCGTGGGATATCTTTTCCCCAACGCACTTCGTTTCTAATTGTATAACTTAATTACCTTACTTTTCATTTCCGTTTGAGCACTTATGGAGGTTTTCTCACTTTAAACTTTTAAAGGTTTTAAAAATCTCGTATTTTCCGCTTAAATTTATTAGTTCTTTGATGCCCTATCTAGGGGTGTCACAGTTGGTATCAGAGCATATGTTGCTCCCGACGCACACACATGTACCCCGAATTTAAATGTGAACTTGACCTTGAATAATGAATGAGAGATGGGTAGAATTAAGGACCTAAGTTGGTAGTCTCTTGGTACATGCTATTTGTTAGGTGCTAACATGATCGATTTAATTGGTGTCTTGAGAAGATGGTGCGACCAACCAAGGTGGAGAATATTATCATGGAAGCCCTCACTCAAATTCTTCGGAATCAACGGAATGCCAATGCTCAAGTTAATCCTCGCCCTAACCGCCATGGAAAGAGGCCATTTGTGTCCTCATCTTCGTCATCTTCTAGCAAGAAGAGGTTGGGGCCGAGAGTCTAAGGACAAAGAGTACAAGACCATGGACGACAAGAGCCAATAGTGCAAGAGCCGAAAGGACAAGTCCCTACATCTACTAATAGGCTTAAGAAGAACCGCAAGTGCTTCAAGTGTAGGCAATCTTATCACCCCGGGATTTGATGCTATGATACGCCCTTGAAATGTTACCATTGCGAGAAGCACGGACATCTCATCAAGGATTGCCCCGAGAAGAAGACTACCCCTCCTCCTCCCCCTCTTGGAGTCATTCTTGTCGAGAATCAAGTTGGAACCGCCGTTCCCCCTGACACCGCTATGGGTGTGTTTTCCATTATTCTTTTCCTCACTTTTATCCCGTGATGTTCACCCTTCCCTTCTAAACTCTCTTTTGCTTAACCTTGGAAACTGATTTAGTACTCACCCGACCTATCCTTCGTTTTTGTTCTCCTTCCATAACATCTTGCTTATGGATCTCTTTCCCTTGAAGGATGTCTTTACCGTCTTGAAGATACCTTCCTCTCTTCGAGTGCCTTGTCATATTCCCTTGTCTTTGTGCTTCTATACCTTTCGCAACTCTTATGCCATATCTTGGGAGTTGTCTTTGTACATTTTCTCCTTATAAGACGTCTCATGTACACCTTCATCTTTGCCTCATGGAATGTTAACCTTGATCGAATAAGTTGACTTTTGAGGAGATTGTTTGTGTATGACCCTTAACCCTGGTTTTGAGAGGTTGTGATGTTGGAAAGACTTAGGTAGTATGATGAGACATACTTAGTGATTCTTATACCTAGTTCCTTGACAAGGTGAGTATGATTGTTTAGTGGGATTTTTTTGTGTTGACAAGTGTGAGTTGCATTTGTTACTGGGGTTATAGAACTTGGCTTTGTTGCTTATGCTTGGGATTTGAAAGGCTTGGGAAGTGTAGTGAGACGTGTCTTAGGATACTCGTGCTTAGTACCTGACCTAAAAATGGATGAAACTGAGTGGTGGACTTGAGGATGTAGGATTGACTAAGTAAGACGAGTTTGTGATTGGCTTTCGTAGTCGCTTTGGATATGAGGGTTTGATAATGTATACGTTACCATATGAGAAATGCTAATTGTGGGATTATTACTTAATCTAAGCGAGTGATCTTGATTACTAATTGAGGTATGATATGAGAGTGAGACTAAGCTACATTGTGGATTGGTGATGTGATTTGATATTAGTTGGCTCTTAAGAATTCTTGAGTTGAGAAAGACTTAGTATTGAAAAGTATTTGTTAACCCTATGGTTTTATAAACTTTGAGGTTGTATTGAGTACTTGAGATGATGGGATGATGTGTAGATGAGTGTAGTTTTGCTTTTGGGAATCCGTAATAAGTAAAAGGATAGAAGGACTCGAGATCTTATTAATTTTTCAAACTTGGGTGGTTATGCATCTTCCTCAAAAGAGTGTGTAGTAGAGTGATCTTTTATGAAAGGATTTTTAGGTTGACTTGTTACGACCTTACCTCATGTGAGAACCTTGTGGAATAGTTGACAAACCTTTTCTAGGATTTTAGAGCTTGGAATAAGGATCCTTGATTGAGGATTTTACCCCTTTGAAGAACTCACAGTTGACACTAATTGGATATGAGCATAGCTTTGTTAGAAACCTTGACCTTGATCTTGTGGAAGTGGTTTGGGGATGTTTGAGGATTTGGAGTGATGAGATCACACTTATAGTGGAGTACCATGTTTCAGGGATTAGCTTAAGATGAAGTAACATAAGTGATATGAGGAAACCCTTGAGAGTGTTGTAGTCATAAGTTGGTTGTTAGGATGTTTTCGGAACCATTTGGATGATGTTGCTATTTGAGGTTTGAGTATCTGGCATTTTCTTGTTGCCTAATTTCTCTTTATCCTTGATCATAAGCGTTGCCGTTCATACATCTCCTTCTCGCTTCATCATGCTCCTCCTTTAATTTTGGTACTCGTAACCTGTGGAGCTCTATGTTTGACATCCTTGTTGACCCTACTTCAATTCTTACCCCAGGGAGTTCATCATAGCCCCTTTTGTTGGTTAAGTGTGAATCCTCTACGCTCGTACTTTGTTTTTAAGATATCTAAGTTCTTTTCATTTCGTACAACTTCTAAACTTTTAGGCTACCACTTGGATTCGTTGTTAAAAATTTATGTTACTCTTACAAATCTTACCTACTTTAAAAATTTGAAAATGAAATTTGATTCAGTTACCTATTTGTTCTTTGACTATGGACTTATTTATCATGATTTTGAATTGCCAAACCCGAGATTTCTTTAAATTTTAAACAATTTCTGCTAACCTTGATCTATTTATGATTTATTTATCAAAGTTTGATATTATATTTTCGTAAACTTGACTCCTTTTTTAGTTTAAAAGTGAAACCTTTATCTCCATTTTGGCTTTTGCAAAAGAAAATTTGAGTGGATTATCTTTTTCTTTTGATTTTGACGTTGATCAGATGTTAGAACTCGTTATTAGAGACGATTAATAACTTGTTCTACGCTTGTCGGCGAGAGATTTTTGCTTTAAATCTGTCTTTGACATGGAAAGTTAGCGTTCTTGTGTGCACGACAAGAGCAATTTCGTTCCATGAATGAGACTTACACTTTTGAAAACTCTTCATTAATGTTTTTGAAAGCATTTTGATTTTTGATTTATACCAATGATTTACCTTTCGAACTGGTTCTGTCGGAAAATTTTATTTGAAACTTATGAAAGAATCTTAATTCTTACGATTAGTAACCTCTCAAATGTTTTTGGTTACCGATTCCATATTCCTGTTTTATTTTATTTAGCCTTTCGTTTCTACCTTCAAGTTTCGATGACGAAACTTTTTAAAAGATGGGGTGATTGTAACACCCGAGAATTTTCCATTTTGACATTTATAATTTAATTAACCATTCTACTGTCTTATTTATATATTAAATTATTTAATTTCATTAATTTCATTTTTATGCATGATTTTTATAAATATTATATTTTTAAAGCTTAGCTTATACAAAAATAAATATTTTGGTCGGATAATAATAATAATAATAATAATAATAATAATAATAATAATAATAATAATAATAATAATAATAATAATAATAATAATAATAATAATAATAATAATAATAATAATAATAATAATAATAATAATAATAATAATAATAATAATAATAATAATAATAATAATAATAATAATAATAATAATAATAATAATAATAATAATAATAATAATATTTTCCGTCTTGAGTTGTAGTGGGCTTGAGACGTAATTTCTAGTGTATATCGACTCAATCTTACATTTTGGGCCTAGTATGACTATTGGGCTCACATACTACTCCTTCCTCCTCATAAGAATCATGAAGGAAACCCTAACCACTTCTTCTTCCTCAAAATTTCAGCACACCATATTCAACAACAAACACCATTGTTACAATCTCTCTTACAAATCTTCAAAACACCATATCTTGCTCAATTCTTATCCGAATCAAGTGATTTTCACGTCTATCTCTTCCTCTCATCGCCCTCCATCTTTATAGGTAAGAAAAGAACCGACTTTCCTCCAAAGATAGGGCCGTCGACCCATTTTACGCATGGTACCCTTTTTCTAGTTTCGATTCTTAGTCTTAATTTGTGTTTTCTTATGTTTAGGAGAAAGATTAGTTGACCCGGAAGTGGATTCTTGCATGTGAGATGATTCCATTAGAGATTGAGAGCTAAAAAGGTAAAGGTGATGGGTTACACAGCATTATGTCAATTTTATGTGTGTATATGTTGTAGTTTACTCTTGTGTGTGTTAAAGTATGAATCTTTACATGTTTCACATGTTCATTGTTGGATAAATTGTTGTGTGAAACCGTCTTATGGCTGTTTGAGGGATTCCTAGTCTTTTGTCACATGTTTGTTCAATTGGATTAAAGGGGTTGTTTACATATGTTAATTAGAGAAAAATCCATCTTAATCATATGCTTAGTTGACATGTTTAATTATGTCATGAGATTATTTATTGGATTAATATTGTAAATGATGAAGTTGGCAGTATGGTTGTTTTGAAATATGTCATAAATGGTGATTTAGTATGTGGGTATGTTGAGATCTAAGCTTTTGAATGAAAAAGATGGAATCTTTATGTTGAGTTTACCTTATTAAGTCTTATTTATGAACATGGAGTAATTTATGAATGTTGTATGTTGTGGATTCTTGTTTTTAATTGTATAATTGATACTTGGAGGTTGATTATGTGTCCAACAATGATGTTGAAGCAACTTTGGGTAAAATTGGCGGTGTGTTGGTTGAATTTCTTCATTATAATGTTGTTATTTAAATTCTGGTGCAAATGAGCCGAAGCTCATCCTTGACAGAATTTTCGGGAAGTGACATTTTAAATGCTGTAAAGTTTGAGCTTCAGCTCATTGTGGACAACATTCATTTTAAGGTTGTTTTCTTATCAAGTGATCATCTACTTGGTTAAGTTAAGTGTTTTTGTACGTTATTTTGCACGATTTACTTCATATGCTTCTTACTCTTTGTTCCAATGCTCATAAATGGTGCGGGTTTGGTCCCCACCAGGCTGGGAGTTCTCTTATGGTTTCTCTTCACTTATAACTTCTATTAATCATTTATTTAATTATGCATCCTTCTTATGATTGGTAAATGGTCAATTTAGGATTTGTTTATGTTATGATAATGCGAATTATTGTTGTTCTCTTTTGGACCCAAGTGTGACGATTTACATTGTGTGACGACTTGACATTTCTTATTTATTTCCTTGGGGACCTAAGGTCACTGTTAGGTGCCATTGTTTCCGAGTTGGGTTATCTTTCCTCCTCTTCGGACCTTGGGGTACGGTTAGGTACCATGGTTCCGATTCGGGGTTACTCGACCTTGGAGCATGGTTAGGTGTCATGGATCGAGTCTTGGATGCGGATAGGTCACCGCATGTCGAATCGGGTGTCGCCCATCCTGAGAGTGTGGCTTGATTTAGACTAGGACCGTATTATGATCGTCGTCCTACCAGGTGGTTGGAGTCTAGGGGTTTGTCTCGTGAGTCCATACTACGTAAATGTCTTGCTTGATTATGGTCATTTGCGTGTCCTTATATACGAGAGTTCACGTCTTCTATGATTGTTTGTGAGAGTTTTGGTCCTATCGGATACTGAAGGTGAGATGCAAGCCTCTAGTTGCGATATGATCGCCGGGATCGATGTTCCCATCCTTTCTTATGGTGAGATGCAAGCCATAAGTATGAATGCGACATTGGTAGCCACGTCCCGTGCAATGTTTTTTAAGAGATTTTCAAAGTAATGGCTATGGTTTCCATCCATGTATTTCCCTATTTAATCGATCCGTTATTTATCTTCTTCATATGATTCGATGCCTATCTCATGATGAATGCAATATGCCTATCTCACTATGATTATCGTTTATATCCCCTTGTTCAATATTATTCAAGTATGATGCATGATCAATATGTTTAATTAAGTTCTTGCTTACTTTTATTTTGACATATTGTGGCTGGGAGAACCCTGAGTTACTCCCCACTGACTGTGGCATTCATGTTTACATGAATGACAGGTTTGTGATGCAGATTATGGGGAAGACGTGTGAGCTAGCGAGAACGTTGACCCTTGGACCTTAGTTATCGTTTTCTTAGACTCACCTATCTTTAGACTTGTGCTTATTCGTGGGATATCTTTTCCCCAACGCACTTCGTTTCTAATTGTAAAACTTAATTATCTTACTTTTCATTTCCGTTTGAGCACTTATGGAAGTTTTCTCGCTTTAAACTTTTAAAGGTTATAAAAATCTCGTATTTTCCGCTTAAATTTATTAGTTCTTTGATGCCCTATCGAGGGGTGTCACAGTTTAGCCTCATCCTTACGAATATGAGGTTTAGGACGATCACAAAATTTCTTCAATTCTATTCTTGAATTAATATCATCACGTGTCTTTCCTTTTACATCCATAATCGCATGAATAAGTAGCTCAAAGAAGTTCTTCTCTATGTGTATCACATCCAAATTGTGTCTGATCAGCATTGTTTTCCAGTAGGGAAGCTCCCAAAAAATACTTCTTTTAAACCAACTAGTTTTTTTCTTTTTCAACTCTTTAAACTCTTCTTCAGTCCCATCGACAGTTGATGGCAAATCACGTACAGCCTCCCATACCTCATCCCCTTGGAGTCGAACCGGAGCATTGTCACACGCCTCCCTACCTTTTAAGAAAGATTTCTTATTCTTTCTATGGATATGTCCATCCGGTAAGAAACATCTATGACAATCAAACCAACTAATTATTTTGGAATTAGGAAGATAAAATGCTTTACTCCTATCCATGCAATAAGGACATGCCTTTCGCCCGGCGGTTGCCCATCCTAATAGCATACCATATGCGGGAAAATCATTTATAAGTCCATAGCAATGAAGCTCTTAGTTGGAAATTTTGCTTCTTCGACACATCAAATGTTTCTACTCCAACTTCCCACAAATACTTCATTTCTTCCACCAACGGTTGTAAATAAACATCCAGATGGTTTTTTGGGTTATCAGGACCGGGGATAAGTAAAGAGAGGAAAATAAATTTTCTTTTCAGACGAAGCCAAGGAGGTAAGTTGTACGGCGTGGTCATTACGGGCCAACACGAGTAATTTCTACCAAACTGACCAAAAGGGTCAAACCCATCCGTACACAAGCCAAGTCTCACATTACGAGGTTCCTCGGCAAAATCAGGATATAACCTACCAAAACGCTTCCACTCCTCTCCGTCACTCGGATGACACATCTTTCCTGGTGTACTAGGATTTTCTTTGTGCCATCTCATTTGGTTGGCAAGATTTTTCGCGGCATACATTCTTTGAAGTCTTGGAGCTAATGGAAAATAAATTAATGTGTTTACTGTTATTGGTTTCTTTCTCTTTCCACTCCTCTTATTACCCTTCTTCCCCTTCAAAACAATATTTTCCTCACTTGTCTCATATCTATCCCTTTGACATTTCTTAAATTTGTCAAGCAAAGCATCATCTTTCCAAAAAAGCATACATCCTTTAGGACATGCATCAATCTTTTCATGTGGAAGCTGAAGACCTTTAACCACTTTCTTGGTATTGTAAAAATTTCGGGTCATAACATTATTATCGGGTATAACATCCTCAACCAATGTAGCAATACTATCAACGGTTTTAAATGGCATATTATACTCACATTTTAAAGCAACTATCCTGGATGCAACTTGTAACAATTTCATTCTGCTCCCCTCATATAAGGTTTTTTCGGAAGCACTTAGCATGTCAAAAAAGGCTTTTGCTTTTGGGTTTGGTAGTTCTTCATCAATCATTGGTACACGGTCGTCATTAATAAAATCATTAGACTGAAAGGCACCAAGTACCATATCTCTATATGGGTTCTGATTTTGTTGGATTTGAGGCTCTTCGGGATAATATTTTTCTCCATGGGAGATCCAATTGTAGTAGTTTGGAAAAAAACTATTTGTAACAAGATGCTCTTCTACTTCAATGTCAAATAAATATTTTAAGTTTTTACATTTAGTACAAGGACACCTAAGTTTATGTTGTTCCAAATCATATGAATCTTGACATCTAGCAAATTCAATAAATCCACAAACTCCCTTCACAAATCTAGCGATAGGACGTTTCTTCTTATCTACACTTTCTTCGTACATCCAGCTACGTTCAGATCTCTTCATTTTAATCTAGACAATATATAGCAAACTAACCATTTTAAATAATATTTAATTTCAACAAAAAAAATTTACTTTAAATTTGTACTAACTTATCACATTATAGTACATCAACAATGGTTATCTCATCCTCCATTTTATGCTAACTTCAAGATTTCAATTGGGTCCTTATCACTCCAAGCTAAACTCATCAATGTACGTTTCGAGTCACTAGCAAACACATATTTGTGATTTATTAATGAGAAAAAAAATTCGGCAGCAATTCTCCTTAGTTCTCCAAATACACAATGTGGAATACATTTATATTCCACATATGTATTCAGAAAACATTGAAGAAATTGCAACCAAACTCTTTTCTCATTAATAAAATCACAACTATGTGTTTACTACCTAAGTGACTTGAAACGTACAAAGACAGTCCCAAAATGGGGACTATTCAAGAATTGCTCCTAATGAGTAATTCTTGAACGGGTACTAGGTCATTATATATTAAACAAGTTGTCAAAAATTTAAATAAAATTTTGAAAAATACAATTTATACATCATGTTCATTCTAACTTAATTTCGTCAATTATAAGGCAAATTTGTTTTATAACTAAAGTATGAAAAAAATTGACAATACTAACATTATACTACCTTCAACAATACTAACATTATACTACCTTCAACAATACTAACATTATATACTACCTTCAACAATACTAACATTATACTACCTTCATAACACTATACTACCTTCAACAATACTAACACTATACTAACTTCAATATTACTAAAACTAAGTTACTACCTTCAATAATACTAATATTATCAAGATAACTTTCAATTACATCCCCTAATCATATGACATTGCTAATTTAACAAAACCCCCAATTTATAACCCTAACTAAAATTAATTAAGAAAAATCCTAATTAAATTACAACTACATACATTATTAGGCATCACTAATGTATAAATTACAACTAGATACTAAATAGGCATCACAAATTAAACAAAATATGAAGGATTCATGATGCATATACGTAGCGGAAGACTTAATTGTTTTGTTTTTGGGTTTTTGTTGTGCAAAAGATAAAGGATATTTGTTTCGATTCCTTGAGAAGAGATCGAAAACAATGGGATATTTGGTATCACTAGACCTATAGTGATAACAATGGGGAATTACTCAAACGCGTCAAGCAATTCAACTCAAATCTGCGAGCACGTCCTTGTTTAAGGCAAGACTCGAAAGCATCGACTCTTTGGAAAAAGATTGAAACCAACAAGTTTCTCTCTCTAAAATGTTTTTTCTTCAACTTTGGATGATTACAAATGAGGGAGGCTAGGTCCTTTTATAGGAAAAAGTCCTTGGCCTCCAAGCAAAACATTAAATGCTAGTTGAAAGTTCTAGGATGATTAGATGCATAGAACTTACAACCTAGACCTTTTGTCAAATCTTATTCAAACTATGTTGAAAAATGCAAAAATATAAACTAGGATTCTTCTCCCTTGGTGCCGCCACATTCGGCCCTCTCCCCTTGTTCCCATTTGATTTTTCTTTTGTTGCCACACGGCATCAAGGGGTGTGCGGATCTCGAGCTTCAACCGCGCATAATACCTCTCTTTTACGTAAACCCATCCAATTTTCATGCATAAAAAATGTGTTATTTGGGCCTGGTTTTGATTGGTGCTCTATGTCGAGCACAACTTCTTCCATGGGGTCCATATCCGCGTCATCTCCTCCTTCTTAAAAAGGAATTGCCCTCAATTCGTTGATTCCATCGTCGTCAATGTAAGGAGATAGATCCCCGACGTTGAAAGTGGCGTGTACCCCATATTCTCCGGGCAACTCGATCTTGTATGCGTTGTCGCCTACCTTTGATATTACCTTGTAGGGACCTTCTGCTCGCGGCATGAGTTTGTTCTTGCGTTTGTTCGGAAAACGCTCCTTCCTTAAGTGTAACCACACGAGGTCTCCTTCGTTGAAGGATCTTGGTCAAGGCGGGTTTTGTTTGCTTTGCGCTTGTACATTTCATTAATTTTCTCAATTCTTGCCCTGACTTGATCATGTAGTTTGATCATTGATTTCAATTTGGATTCCGCATCCTTGTGTATGATTTCATCTTTGGGTAGGGGAATGAGGTCTAGTGGTAAATACGGGTTTATACCATATACGACCTCAAATGGGGAGTGCTTTGTTGCATAAGTTGGGGAGCGGTTATATGCGAACTCAGCGTGCGCGAGTTTCAAATCCCAATCTTTCTGAGTTTTACTCACCGGACTTCGCAAAAGATTGTTCCCAGTGCGGTTCGTGACCTCCGTTTGTCCGTCCGTCTGGGGGGTGATGAGAAGTCTTTGAACAAAAGCTTGGTTCCCACCCTTTTCCATAACGTTTTCCGAGTAGCTTAGGAATTTGGAATCTCGATCGGAGACGATTGTTCTTGGGATCCCGTGGAGTCGTAAGACTTCCCGAAAATACAAGTCCGCCACATTGTCGGCGTCATCGGTTTTGTGACAAAGATAAAATGGGCCATCTTTGAGAATCGGTCGACTACTACCATGATCGCATCTTTGCCTCTCTGTGTTCGCGGTAACGCCACGATGAAATCCATGGATATATCTTCCCAAGGTCGGCACGGGATAGGTAATGGCACATACTCCCTAGGTTGGAATTTGCTTTTGGCCATGTGACATGTGATGCATTTTCGCACTATTGCTTGCACGTCTCCTTGCAATTGCGGCCAATAGAAATGTTCCTTGAGGATATCCACAGTCTTGTTTACTCCAAAATGTCCCCCAAGTCCACCTCCATGGGCTTCTCGAATAAGGAGTTCTCGGATCGGGAGCTTTGGGACACAAAGTCTGTTTCCTTTGAAAAGGAAACCGTCTTGCGTAATGAATTCTTCATGAGCCCCGTTCTCGCAATTCTTGAAGACTTCCCCAAAGTCGGGATCGTTCTCGTAGGATTCTTTCAGTGCCTCGAAGCCCAGTAATCGGATATCGAGTACCGTCAATAATGAGTATCGGCGTGAGAGAGCATCGGCCACCACGTTACTTTTGCCAGTTTTGTATTTGGAGGAGAAATGGAAGGATTGTAAAAATTCCACCCACTTGGCATGCCTTGAGTTCAACTTTTGCTGCCCTTTGATATGTTTCAACGATTCGTGGTCCGAGTGCAGGATGAAATGACTTGGTCGGAGATAGTGACTCCAATGTTGTAGGGCCCTTACGATCGCATAGAATTCCTTGTCGTAAGTCGAGTAATTGAGCCTGGCCCCGTTCGCCTTTTTCGAGAAGTAAGCGATGGGTCGCTTTCCTTGCACTAGCACGGCTCCAATTCCAACACCGCTTGCGTCACATTCGACTTCGAACGGGCGGGTGAAATCTGGGAGTGCCAACAATGGTGCCTCACAAAGTTTTTGGATAATCGTCTCGAATGCCCGTTGAGCAGCTGGAGTCCATACGAAAGTTCCTTTCTTTGTACATTCAGTGATAGGGCTAGCGATGGTGCTGAAATCCCGAATGAACCTCCGATAGAATGAAGCAAGTCCGTGAAAGGATCGGACTTCGTGATGCTTTCTAACAGGCCACGATTTGATTGCCTCAATCTTGATTGATCGACGGAGACCCCTTCCTTAGAAACCCGTATCAAGAAAGATAACGCTCTCGACTAAGAACGAGCACTTCTCCTTCTTACCATAGAGTTGTTGCTCCCGAAGTGTGTTGAACACCTTACGAAGATGTTGGAAGTGATCATCCTTGCTCCGATCGTAGATTAAGATGTCGTCCAAGTAAACGACTACAAATCGCTAGAAAGGCTTGAGTATTTCGTTCATGAGTCGCATAAAGGTGCTTGGAGCGTTTGTCAAGCCGAATGGCATAACCGTCCACTCGTATAAGCCATGCTTAGTTTTAAACGCCGTTTTCCACTCGTCCCCTTCTCTCATCCGAATTTGGTGATAACCACTGCTCAAATCAACTTTAGAGAAGATCTCGGCTCCATGTAACTCGTCGAGCATATCATCAAGCCTCGGAATTGGAAACCGATACTTGATAGTGATGTTGTTCACGGCTCGGCTATCGATGCACATTCGCCACGTCCCATCCTTCTTTGGAACAAGTAGTGTAGGGACGGCACATGGACTCATGCTTTCGCGTACATAGCCTCGTTCCATTAGCTCTTCGATTTGCCGCTGTAACTCCTTGGTCTCCATCGGATTGCACCGATAGGCGGCTTTGTTTGGCAAAGGAGCTCCGGCAGAGGTCGATTTGGTGTTCGATCCCACGAATAGGTGGTAACCCAAATGGGCGCTTCCTCGGGAAAACATCTTTGAACTCATCCAAGAGCGAGATTAATCGTCCATCCTTGCTTTCATTGCTAGAAGTCTCATTGACCACCATTAGGTAAACCTGGTTGCCATTGACAATGGCCTCGTCCACCTCTTTCTCACTAGCAAGCATGGTCATGCTAGTGGTCGTTCCACGCTTGGCACTCATAGAACGTACTTCACTTGGCGCCATTGGTTTTAAGACAATTCTTTTTCCCTTACTTACCAACTCGTACTGTTGCTTTCGACCGCGATGCACCACATCCCGGTCATACTGCCAAGGTCGTCCTAATAGGACATGACATGCATCCATTGGTACAACATCGCATAGGATGTCGTCGTTGTAAGATCCCATGGTCAGTGCCACCTTCACTTGCTTAGTGATTTTCACCTTATTCTCGTCATCCAACCAATGCAGGGCGTATGGTTTTGGGTGAGGGATCGTGGGTAGTTTTAATTTCTCCACCATTTCTGTTGAGGCCACGTTGGTGCAACTGCCTCCGTCAATGATTAGGCTACACCATTTGTCCTTCACTTGGCATTTGGTGTGGAATATTTGACTTCGTTGCTCCGTTTCAATGGGCGACGTTTGAGCTTGCAGGGTTCGGAAAACCAAATTGCAATCATAACTAGGAGCGACGTAATCTTCGGCGTTCCCGGCGGGTGCCTCTTCCTCATCTCCTTCTAAATTAAAAATACCCTTAGTTCTTTCCTCCTCTTCGAACAGCTCATCACGACATTCCACGGCCTCTCTTAGGGTGATGGTTCGTTGATTCGGGCACGCATTTTTGAAATGTCCAAACCCTTGGCATTTAAAACACCGAATCTGCGTGTAGCTATTCTCCTTTGAGGCGGGCGGTTTGATAGCAGCACTGGAGGTAGGAGTCGTCTTGGGATCAGTGGTATTTCCCGTGGTGCTTGTCCTTGAGTTGTTCTCATTTTTCCAAGTCCGGCTATTCTCACCATAGGTGGTTGCCACCTTCGTCTTTCCTTGTGCCTCCACTTTGAGACACATACTAAACAAGGTATCGAAATCTGAGTAATTCTGTAACTCGACAACATGGGCGATGTTGCGGTTTAGACCTCGTAGGAATCGCGCCATTCTTATGTCCTCATCCTCCACCAAGTCTCCCATTAAGGCTAGGTTTGTAAATTCGTTAATGTATTCCAGGACACTTAGCCTTCCTTGGGTAAGATCGGTGATCTTACGATAGGTTGTGAGCCTATGTGTGGCGGGTACATATCTTTTCCGTAATTTGAGTTTAAGCACGTGCCATGATGTTATCTTTGCCTTTCCGGCTCGAACTCTTCTGGTCTTAAGGCTTTCATACCATAATGAAGCCCCATTTCTTAATTTCAAAATGGCGTACTTGCAGCACTGTTCATCATTGAGTCCCTTAAAATCAAACATCCGATCTATTTGTCTTTCCCATTCAAGGTAAGACTCGGGATCCGTGCCTCCTGTGAACTCGGGTAGTTCACTCATCTTGAACTCGTCAATGACTCGTTCACGCCTTGGCTGCCATTTGGGATCGTGTTCTTGTAAATTCTTTAGAGCCTTTTGAAGATCCTTGAGAAAGTTGGGATCGTCAAGTTCATGTTTGGGGATTGGTGTTTTGATTTTCAAAAGAAAGATGTGTGGGTTTTTTTTTTTTTTGTCAATGAACAGATCAGTGAATGTTTTTTTTTTTTTCTTTTTTTTTTTTTGTTCAATTCGTGCCTTCAAGATCCAATCGATTAAACCTCAACTACCTCGCCGAGTTTAATCTTTGAACACCAAGCGCGTTGGGTATTCAACTATCAACTGATTGGGACCTCCTTAGGACCGTCTTGATTTTTTTGGGGTGATCAAGAGCCGAAGCTCTGATACCATTTGATGCGTATACGTAGCGGAAGACTTAATTGTTTTGTTTTTGGGTTTTTGTTGTGCAAAAGATAAAGGATATTTGTTTCGATTCCTTGAGAAGAGATCGAAAACAATGGGATATTTGGTATCACTAGACCTATAGTGATAACAATGGGGAATTACTCAAACGCGTCAAGCAATTCAACTCAAATCATGAGAGCACGTCCTTAGTTTAAGGCAAGACTCGAAAGCATCGACTCTTTGGAAAAAGATTGAAACCAACAAGTTTCTCTCTCTAAAATGTTTTTTCTTCAACTTTGGATGATTACAAATGAGGGAGGCTAGGTCCTTTTATAGGAAAAAGTCCTTGGCCTCCAAGCAAAACATTAAATGCTAGTTGAAAGTTCTAGGATGATTAGATGCATAGAACTTACAACCTAGACCTTTTGTCAAATCTTATTCAAACTATGTTGAAAAATGCAAAAATATAAACTAGGATTCTTCTCCCTTGGTGCCGCCACATTCGGCCCTCTCCCCTTGTTCCCATTTGATTTTTCTTTTGTTCCCACACGGCATCAAGGGGTGTGCGGATCTCGAGCTTCAACCGCGCATAATACCTCTCTTTTACGTAAACCCATTCAATTTTCATGCATAAAAAATGTGTTATTTGGGCCTGGTTTTGATTGGTGCTCTATGTCGAGCACAACTTCTTCCATGGGGTCCATATCCGCGTCAATTCAAGTAATTAAATCAATTTGAGTCGAAAACAAACCTTTAGAAAAAACGAAGAACAGTGAAGGAAACTCCGGTGGTCGGTGGTGATGTGGTGCCTACGGTGGATGTTGCCTCTTCGCTCCGGTGGTGGTGGTAGATGGTAGTGGCGTCGGGTGTGTGGGCAACTTTTTTTTTTTTAAAGAGTGATATGTTAAATGAATGACGGGTGAAAGAAGGAAGGAGGAAAAAAAAACATATCAGACGATTGGCGACCGTTTTCAGTCGCCAAATTGGCGACTCTTTTCCGTCGCCAATTTGGATATTATTCCGTCGCCCATGGATTTCCTGCGGATTTTGGGATAAGATGCTACAGTCGCCAATTTGGCGACTGTTTTCCGTCGCCCGATTTTTTTTTCTGTCCCCAAATTGGCGACTGGTCTTATAGTCGCCTACTTTAGACGCCTTTAACGTGTTTTCTTGTAGTGATGCCAAAATGGGCTGAATGGACAACTAAAATTTAAGGAAGCAAAAGGAAATGGGACAAGGGATAGGATTAGGATGGGTTCAAGGAATATGATTCACAACATTTGGATTCACATAAGCGGGACGAGTCCTAAACTCGAGAGAGTCAAGACGATCAAAACAAGGCCGCACATGAGTTGCTTGAGCCGTGAGACACGTCTCAAAGTTAAGCACCTTCAACGATAAGGCCTTTGGTGCCTCGAATATGAAACCCATCTCCTCACACATTGCTCTCCCGTCTCGCCATAGAGCGCCACCTTGACTTACCAAATTCGCCAAAGAGTTTGTTTGACGAATGGCCTCATGAACCGCTCTATCCGCATCCTTACCAACTATCTTAAGACGCCCTTCTAACCCACACATGTAGGCTAGCATATCATCATTGCTTACCCCACTAGATACTGAAGCCACGTGTGGACAGCGGGCCGCCCACGGGGGCGCTTGGTGAAGGTCAAAAAACAAGCGTTTGCATTTTTGTATGGAGTCGCCACCAATTTTTATGGGAAATTGGAACCGTTCGAATACCTCGTGTCATGTCAAGACACAAAGTAGTGACCTGAACACTAAGCAATCGTTACCCTTAGCATTCTATGTCTAGAATGACTCTCGTGGATGCCAATGAACACGGGTGCTCACGGAGATCTGGAGTAAGGGGTGAGGGTACGTATTAGGAAGCTCTTTTGATCGAACACCTAATCCCGCCCGCCTCGATAGCGGCCTCTACTAATGATTAGGGAAGTTATTCGTACTTGATATATCGTCGGCTATAATGCATGCAATGCAACACTCAAGTTTTAATCCTAGCATGTGAGAATTTAACTAGGTCGGTTGACAATTAGTTAGCATACAATTGGGTCGAAGTAGGATTTAAGTTCAATTACATGTGAAAACATACAAATGAAAGAAATACAATAACTATGAATTACAATAATGAAAATTACAATAATTACAATGGAATAGGCGATTTATGTCGAAAATACCTTTAAAACGGATAATTTGAGAAAAAGAATGAATTACGAACAAAACAGAAGTGATATTACGGATAATAGTAGATTAATACGTAAGCTAATTAAACTAGGTCAAGGCAGAAACAGAGTTCAGGGACAGAAATCATCTCGAACAAAGCGCAGCAGATCACGCCCTCTGGAAGAGGCGCAGCAGATTCTTTGCGTCTGTTCCAAGGGTGAGTTCTGGCCGTAGTTTTAACGCAAATCGTTAATGTCGATTGGTAAATTTAATGATTGATTGAAATATTTACTCGGATGGAAGTGATTAATAGGTTAATTACATGTGAATGATGGTCATGAAAGCGATAAACATGGATGGGATGAATTGGAAACGGATTATTTACATGAATGAACGATATTAACAAACTAAACAAATTAATTGGACTAAACTAAACATGATGAATTAATGAATAACATATGATGATAAACAGATACAAATATACCAACGATGAATTCCAGAAATTCAATATGGGTAATTCAAACCTCTAAGACCCGAATTTGATTTTAATGGCGAAAACCCGCAAATATGAGATTATAAGGGATTTAAGTCGGATTTATGACGAATTATATGCTAATGAATGATGAACAATATACATATGAGATTATCATGCTATTATAACAAAGAATCAACAAACAAACGAAACAAAGACGAATAAAACAAGACGAATTACAGAGGACGAAGGAAGAAGAAAGGAAGCGAGAATCTGCGCAGGCGTCACGAAGAGGCGGCAGCAGAATCGCTCCTTCGAAGAGGCGCAGCAGTTGCTGCGTCCTTTCTCGACTGTTATCTACTGGAAATCCGCAAAAACGGGTTTTAACAAAGGGTTTTAGAAATCGATTTTAACGGTATTTTCGACGTAAACCTTACAATGGATTATACAATAAGTAAAATACAATAAATAAATAAGGATTATACACCCTCAGACTTACATGTTGACGGAACGAGAAGAACTAAGATATCGATTAGTGAATGCTCGACGCGAATGCAAAGAGAGTGCCCTCGTAAGAGGAAAACGATTGATTAATTAAGTTGATTATGTGTAGTTGGTCAAATTGGTCGGTCATGCAACGGAGAGGCTGGTACCCGGAAAGATCCGAGCTTACGTGGTCGAAAGTTCAAGCACGTAGGCGCCGATGAAGTAAGAACAAAGTCTAGAATGCAAAGGGAGAAGAGAAGGGCGGACACTCGCGTGAGAAATATGAGGAACGAAGGCTCCTATTTATACTAATCACACGGAGGGAATTAGGGTTTCGGAGACTCTTTGGTAGTGAATCTCGGAAAGATATGAAAAAGATACGTAAGACATGCAAAGAAGGGCCTGGCAAAAGGCGCAGCAGAAACTCGTGCGTCTCTTGGAAGAGGCGCAGACTGGCCGTTGCGTCTATTCCCAGGAGGTTTCCTCCTGCTGAAGAAAGATTTCCGCGTTTGAGTTATGGTAGGACGGAAATAATTCGATTATCTTATGAATATTACGGGATATTATTTGCCAAAAGATAAAATTTATGAAATATGGAATAGAAATATCCGGAACATTCCAGAATATTCTGACTCGGGATTTAACAGTTATCAGAAAATGGAGACGGTTTTTGACCCGGACTCCGAATGTACTCTAATTACTGCCAAAACGACCGTATCGGGACGTAGATGACAACTAAGAGGTCGACATTTAATATTTGAGCAATCACTTGACGACAATCTTACGAACTGTCACAAATCGTTTCGCGTATCAAACATGCGGCCCAATCATCACCGGGTGGTTTGCGGTAGGTGCAGAAATGAGGTATCTACAGAGCCCCCACTTTGACTGAGGCTTGGACAAGGCGAAAGTCAAAGTATAGCCATCAGGTCAATCGAAGATTACAACCTGACGACTATGGCGACGCGAGGCGGCTCAAGGGGTCTGAGCCAAGGACCTGTCGTCGGGAACATTTTAGAGTCTGTCGACTATCGGGGAGGGTCGTTTAAAGTCCATTAGACTACGTAAGGAAGCTCGCCAGCCATAAGAAGAGACCATAACTGAGACTTCTTTCTCGAGATGCTTCCGGGGTGCGTAGGAGCTAAGGGTAAGACCTAAAGGACATATAAGGATTGTGCTAGGGTATGGGGCCCTAAAGGAAAGCATTGACGGGAAAGAGGCCTAATAAGGTCAACTTAAGGGGGTAACCAAGGCTTGGGTATAGGAACTTCTGGAGAACGACACCCTGTCGTTCTCCGCGGGGAAACACAAAATATAGTGAGGGACAGCAGGACGTCGGTAGAAACTGCTGGGGAATCCGCTTGCGTCGGTCTCAAGCGAACTCTGGCAAAAACTTGAGGTTGAATCTGCTTGCGTCGGTCTCAAGCGAACTCTTGTTGGGGAATGTGTTGATGATTAGGAACATCTTGATCGTCATGGAAGAAATCTTGAGTGAGCAATACTGCAAAATACTGCTGCGCTGGGGACAAATATTTTTGACGACCAGGAACATCTTGATCGTAGAAACCTTGAGTGAGCAATACTGCAAAATACTGCTGCGCTGGGGACAAATAAATATGCAACAGTCCGCTGCTGGCTGATAAAATGCGGGCCGGAACGAAAGAAAATCGTTGAAGGGGCCAAAAGAGTAAAATAGCATCGAGGAGGAGGCGCACCAAAGATGGGCCCACAAATAACGAACTTATAACGAATTTTTGAAAATCCATGTGGAGGGAATAGAAGGAAGAGGCGCAGCAAGAGCTGCGTCTTTTGGAAGAGGCGCAGCGCCTGCTGCGTCTTTTCCCCAATTTGGTTTTCCTGCGTAAAAACGCGAAATCAGAGGGGTTTGTGTCATTTGCATTCGAAACACAATTCACTCATTTCTCTCTCAAATCTTCACCATTTCCGCCAAGGTTCGATTCAAAAGCTTTCTTTACATATGACTAATCGAGGTATGTGTCTTAATCTTGCATTAATCTTCTTCATTTGTTGAATTTTGAGCCGCGAAAATTAGGGTTTTCGACCCTTTTGATCGAAAATTTGGGGCTTTTCCCCCAAATGGTTTTGCCTTGCCAAATTCACACTAGAAATGGATAGTAGGTGATGTTAGGAACATAACCATGCATTTGTTTCGAATTTTCATCGAGTTTTGAGCCTTTTGAATGAATTTTGAGACGGTTTTACAGCTGAACCGTAAATTGCTTCGAAAATAGCCTTAGGATTGCCCATTGGTGATGAAATTTGATATTTGGGATCCTTGAATAATGGGTAAACTTCCTACCATCTCGGAATTTTGGTTTGTGACAACTTTTTCAGGACACCTTTCTAGGGCATAATCACCGTTATAACGAAATGCTGCCGAATTTCCGACTCGAACCCAGAACTAGGTTTTGAATTGGACTTGACTTGACCCAATTTATCACATGAGTAATCAGGTTGGCGGGAACGTGGCCAAGGATGGCACGAGAGGAGCAGTTTCAGGGCTTTGAAGGCTCGAAACCCCTTAACAAAGGCTTGTCGTCGTATGACGCGGCCTGAATTTGCTTTAATGTTGCAGGTGATGAGGCTTCTACTTCTGGGAGAGCTCCCATAGAGATAGATGCCGCTGTGGTTGAGGAGGCTTTAGAGCAGGCCTTCACCGCTGCGGTGATGGCTGCTGGAGACGAGGCTCACGAGGAGGAGGCTACCGAGGAGGATGAGGCCCCGAGACGGGCCAACGTCGGGCGAGGAGGCCGTCAGCTGAGAGGAGCTCCTACGTGGGCTGAGACCTGGGAGAGTAGGCACCTTGTGTGGGCTGCAGAGGGTCACCTGTCCTACAGGACGGTGAAGAGCTTGGTAAATAAGAATTCACTACTCATTATTCATCCTCTTTCATTCTTTTTGTCCAAATTTCTTTCAAATTTCATTCAAAACTAAAGATAGCTTTGTTTCAATCGTAATAGGAGGCCGGGAACATCAGGTCGTTCTCGGGTTACACGACAGCGATGGAGCACTACGAGCAGCTGTCGGCGGTGGAGAGGGCCATGATCGAGCGTGGAGCGTTCGGTCCTTTGGTTCAGGTCTGGAGGGATATCGTGAAGAGGAAGTTGCGGGCTAACCTTAGCTTGGTCCGCGCTTTCTTGGACCGATTTTGGGACACGACGTCCACGTTTCACCTACCTTTTGGTGAGGTGGGTGTCACTCTGGAGGATTACGGCATGATTTCTGGTCTGCCGTGTGGGACCGAGGAGATGGTGTGGCCGGAGACTGCTATGAGGGCGGACTCGGCCGAGGCGAGGAGATTGATCGGCTGGAACTTGTCGCCGAAGGCTGTTGCGATCTTGGGTTTGGTACCCGACTTACGTTCGAGACTACTTTGCGGGGAAGACCCCGGCGCTGGTGACGATCGATGGGAGGGAGACAGCTCCTCCTCCTTGTACAGCTGAGCAGAGGGCTCGTCTGTGGCTTTGGTGGTTCCTGTCTTCGATTTACCTCGGAGACAAGGGCGAGAGGCTATCGACGAAGCTCCTTCCCTTTCTTTCTGACCCGAGTTCCCTAGGGCGTTGGGACTGGGTTACTGCTGGTTTTGCGGTCCTCATCCGCTTCATGAGGGCCATGGTTCGTCCGGAGTTGATGGAGAAGGGGACTTCTCCTGGTGCCGTCGGACCTGGGCTACTGTTGGAGGTATGAACCTTCCTTTAGACCAAAGTAAATTCCTTTCTTTATTAAATCACGAAAGATCGTCATTGATTATTCTGTTTTACAGGCGTGGGTGTACTCTTACTTCCCGAGTCTCGCGCCCAAGAGGACGGAGCCGTTGGAGAGGGCCTATCCCGTGGTGAGGGATATGGTCATGTGCCGGACGAAGAGCAAGCGTTCTTCTCACAATGTCTACCGGCGGGACGTGAACGCTCTTCAGTTGAGCAGCGTGAGTATCCCATTTGTATTCACTTACTCTTCTTATACTTTGCTTTTAGTTGGTCATAGGGATGATCTATGCTTTTATATTGTCGCAGTGGGTGCCCAGACCTTGGGCGGAGTACGCAGGAGCGCCCCCTTTCGTCGCTGAGGTCCTTCGACCTAGGAGCCCGAGTCGGCTGCTGTTGAGGACGTCGATGGGTCATGTGTGGTACCTGGGTGAGCGTTTGGCTCGTCAGTGCTCTCGGGACGCGTTGACGGTTCCCGTCGATCCTCCCAGGACGATGTTTAGGGAGCCTTCTGAGGCTGAGAGGGAGGCGGACTTGGCTGGTGCTAGTGGCGACGACCTTCTTCTGCCTGGGGAGGACTACTCGGCGTTCCTTTATGGGAGGTTGGCGTACTGGCCGGTAGTGGTGAGTATCTTTTACTTTTGCTTTGTTTGATTTCGAGAATTACGACGAAAGATCATCGATTAATGAGAGCTATTTGTCTTTGTAGGAGGTTGAGGCGGCGGGCATCGAGCCCCCAGAGTACCCCGAGACCCTCGAGTACACTGACGCGACTGGGAGGACGACGATCTCCGAGTTGCGTGATTTTGACGTAGCTGTGGCGGATGCTGGCTTAGATGACTCGGCAAAGATCATCGATTCGGAGGGTAAGCCTCCAACTTGTATGACTTTTGTGTAAGAACACATTTGATTGAGTTTGCTCAATTTGCTGAGAATTTCTTTTGAGAATGCAGGTCGCACCGTCCCAGTTCGTGGCACTATGGAGGGTGGCCAACCGGCTGCGAGCTACTGCCATCGAGGCACTCGTTGGTGGTCGAGGTCGTCAGGTATGAACCTTATTTCATTGATTTTTTTATTTTGGTTTTGATTTTCGATCTTGCTTGAATTGATTGACATGAGCCAATTTTTTGCTGTTTACAGGGTGACCGCGAGCTGGAGCGAGAGTTGACCCAGTCTCGGGAGGAGACGCCTCGCTTGTTAAGGGAGCTCGAGGTTCGGGACGCCGAGATCGCCGTTCTGGCGGCGAGAGTTGCCGAGTTGGAGGGCGCCCAGCAGTAGTTTTGTGTAGTTTTGTAGACTTGTACATTTTGGACATTTGATTTTGAAACATTTTTGGACTCTGTTCGGGGCGCAAGCCCCCAGTTTGCTTGGACTTTTGGACTTTGTTCGGGGCGCAAGCCCCCAGTTTGCTTGTACATTTGCTCTGTTTGGTGTATATATGGTGGCCTGAGTGCCCTTGTCTGCTGGTTGTGTTGCTTGTACCGCAGTTAGTTCTTGAACAGTTTGGTAGACAACGGTTTGCATACCACATCATGCCGAAATTTACATGGAAATTACGCAAAACATACATTTTATATACATAAGGCCTTTAATCAGCGCAAAATGAGACTCAAAAGAGCACGAGGAAAAGCAAAAATTTGCCGGAAATGACCGGACGGTAGGGAGGGTTACCCCCTAAAAAAAAGGAAAAAGAAATCTGTAAGTTAGAGATGTGGAAATGAAACTAAGAAAATAAAAATAAAAATAATAAAAAAAAGGTAAATGAATTATAATGGAAATTATGTCCTAAAATGAGGAATTGGAATTAAAAAAAAAGTGAAATGTATTTCCTAAATGAAAATGTGCACATGTGGTAAAATGGCGAACTGTCGATGTCGTCTCGAAATGCGTGCCCGCGAAAATAGGAAACTTGAAACATGGTAAACTGCTCGTATTTACCAAAATAAAATCCCGTAGGAATAGGAAATTATTCGTTATAGAATTAGGAAAGATCCAAACGCGGAAATCACAGTGAGATCGGGGAAGAGGCGCAGATGAGCTGCGTCCCTTCAAGAGGCGCAATGAGTCTGCGCCCGTTCCTCCCAAGCAGTCCGTTCGGCGGATTTTTGGAAACAGCAAGGAGTATAAATAGAAGCGTCGACGGGGCGTTAATTCACACAATTCTTCCGTCTCTTCCTCGTCTATTCACATAAAACTCTCAAAATAAATCTTCAAGAGAAAATTGTCATTATGAATACTTTGGAGATCCGCTTGAAGGAATGGACCAACGAGTTTTCGAATATGGAGAAGCACGACATGGGTGCTTATAACCTTGGGTCTTTATTGAGTTTGAAACTCATTAAGGTAGTAAAACCGTTCTTGGATGCTTGCCTTGACTATTGGGACCCGAATTATCATGTTTTCGCGTTCCCGGAGGTGATATTTGCCCGTTTCCCAAGAAATTGTCGCTATTGGTGGGTGGGACCCCGAACATTTACCAGCCATTCCTTCCACTTCACAAGGGTATAAGAGCAAATTCAGAGACTTGCTTGGACTGACTAGACTTGAGGTGGATCGCTTAGTTACCCCGAAAGGCGTGAGAATGTTGGACTTTGTAGACCGATTCATTAACAGGGCCGACCCTACTGTTTCCCATGTTGCCAAGAGGAGGGCATTTGGCTTTTGTTTGCTGCACGTGTATGTCTTCCAAGGACACGTTGATGAAGATTTGAGAGGTGATCCCCGTCTTTTGGGTCTTATTGAGCAAATGGAGCTGCGCAGGAGCCCAGCTTTTTTATGCCTCGGGGAGATTATCTTGGGTTTGGATAATAGGAAATCCAACCGCGATCTGCCGTTCTTGGGGAGTCCCGTCATTTTGCAGGTAAGAGACATCATTTTTTCTCTTTTTTTTTTTTTTTCGTTTTTTTTTTTTTTTTTTTTTTTTTCTAATACCTGCTCTTGGTAGGTTTGGCTTATGGAACGGCTCCGATTGATCGAGCCCCCAGTTCATGCACTTTCCTATCATTCCCGTTCGATTGCGATGGGGACGCGGTTGTATATGGTGGACTTCACCCGGGTCTGTGACTATTGGAAGAACAAGCTGAGGAATGATGATGGTCCGCTGATTAGGTGGGTCGTACCGTGGTGGCACCTCAAGTCTGTCACTGGAGTATCTTCTTTGGATCCCACTAGGTCCGTGCGCATTCCTGGATTGGAGTTTATGGTATGCATCTTTCCGGAAAGATTGATGAGGCAAGTTGGGTTGAAGCAGACGATCCCTAGGCTTGATACCGTCCCGCAGACTGCTATGGCGCTTACTACAGAGAGCCGAAGAGAGTGGGCCATTAAATGGGCCCAAAGAAACATGTGGTTCTTGAGCTTCTCCGCCAATGCTTTGTGGGTGTCGGACTCTTATCTGAGGTGGAGAAAGGCTGCAACTCCGGAAGAGCGCGAGAGACTGAGGAAACGCGAGCCTGTTGATTACAAGGTGCGCGAGGGAGAGAAAGAGAAGGAGAAGCATCTGACAGAGGGAGAAGAAGAAGCCGGATTTCAGGTCATTCATCCTTCAAAGAAATCAAAGACTACTCCTGTCGCAGAGATGGTGGTTGGCAAGAATGGAAGAGTCAGGCCTCGAGAAAGACCGTTGGTGATTAGGTCTGAAGTGGTGCAAGAGCGCCCAGCTCGAGGTCGTGACGGGAAATATGACAAGAATGACAAGGGCAAGGGGAAGATGGAGGAATAGCCCGAGTCTTTATTTATTATTTGATTATTATTATTATTGTTGTTGTAATAAAAAGGAGGGATTTTTAGAATCCTAGCCTATTCTATTTTTATTATGTAACGTACTACTATTATTAGAAAGTGAATGAAATAAAAAGGTTAAATGGTTATGAAACCGTTAAGATTTTCCACTTATTATTCTTGTCGAATTTCAAATGCAATGCAAATGTCCTTCTATTTACATTTTTAGATATAATGGGTTGAATCCCGTGAAGGATTGCCTACGTATTCACTTAAAAAGCGAAATCAAACCCTTGCGCGTAGTTCGAGTGAATGTAAAAGAATAATTGTTCGAAGCGAGAGCTTGTAATGAACATAGAAAATAAGCATGAGCTTTTGCTTACTCTGGAGGTGCGAATTTAGTTTATTTGATGATATGAGGATGACAACCTTGTCAAAATGCAAGAGCACAGTGACATTTAGCTTATTTCAGCTTGGCCAGGGGCCGTTTATTTAGTGTCACAAGAACGACACATGGGTTTACGCGAGGCGCGTTTTTGTCCTATTCTAGGCATAGTACCGTTTCAATTGGTCGAGGTTTGTGGGGTTTGAAAACTCGTTCCCATCTAGGTCTGTGATTCTAACCGCACCCCCTGGGAGTATGGATTTGACTAGATATGGTCCGGCCCAGTTAGGTTTGAATTTTCCCCGTGGGTCGACAGGTAAAAGAGCTCTAACCGATTTGAGTACTAAGTCTAATACCCGCCCTTTTAGGGACCCTTTGACCGTCGTTGACCGACCTTGGGAGCGGAGGTAGTCTTAAGAAAGTATGCCAAAACCTGTTTGAGCTGCGTGTTAAGAGTGGTACTCGATAGAGTAGGGGCTACTCGATCGAGTAGCTAGGGTACTCGATCGAGTAGGGGGCCACTCGATCGAGTAGGTTGGGTACTCGATCGAGTACCGGGTTTTCAGCGAGGGTTTTATATCGCGTTTTGTTAAATCCGCAAATCACTTCCGCCACTTTCCTCCTATCCTTCAGTCGCCCCTTTCCCTTCCCTTCACCTCAAAACCTCCATGGAAGCCTTTTTGAAGATATTTGAACCTTAGGAGGGCGTCACTGGTGTCGGGTAGCGGTCTTTTGCTGAGTTTCTCCATAATAGGTATGTCATAATCATCATCCGTGCCTTCGTCTCTATAGTTAGGGTTTGCTTGTTAGTAATAGATGTTTGTATGATGGTTATAGGCTTTGCTTGGTCGCTGGATGTGTTATCTGTCGGCATGGATTGGTTGCGGTTGCTTAAAGGTAGGATTTCCTACTCAGTATTAGTCCCATAATGGGATATTGGTGATGTGCTGTAGTTAGTTGTTTGATATGATGATTGTATTGTGTTTGTGGTTGTGATTGCTTTGTTGATGGTTCTCGAGATGCGTTCTCGGAGTGGGGTCACTTGCGGAGTTACTTCACGCCCTAGTTTCGCCCTTCGTGGATCCCGCCACGGAAGGGGATGTGCACATTAATGGGACAGGTTATCGCTCGGTATGATGAGCGGGGCTTAGGTGGGAACGGCTGCGGTCCCCCAACGGCGTGGTCGGTCCAAAGGGGACGATCGCGATGTGTTTGGTTGGACTATTGTGATTGCGGTTGGGTCTAATGTCATTGGTTGTATCGTTGATTGTAGTTGCCATTGTCTTGTCTTATCTCAGTACTGACCTTGTTTGGTTGTTTGTTTGTTATGTGTCTGTCGTGATCCCTTATGGTGAGCAGTCGGTCTTAGCAGGTGTTGATGTTGTGGATAGCTGGAGTCCGGGCAGGGATGAGTCTTCACGAGATATGATGGTCATAGCGAGTAGCCTTTGAGTTGCACCTTGTATTGTATTTTGGTTTAAACCACTTGTAATATAGCTTAATAGTTCTTTTATTGACGTTTGATAACTACTTTCCTCGGGTAACCGAGACGGTAACGCCCTTATATGCTAAGGAAGGCCTAGTTAAGGCTCCTCTGGATATGGGGGTGTTACAAAGTGGTATCAGAGCGACGATTTTGGAACCTGTAACAAATGAACATAATGAACGTAGGGAGTCTAATAAAATGAACCTGGTGTATGTGTAATGGGAGCCCGGCTGATGCTAGATTTTGGGTGAGTAGGCGCCCTCATTTCAAAATCTTGGCCCCATGCCACTTAAGCCAGTCACATGGGATGGGAATGTGGAGTCTGTGTGTCTATGTGTGCTATGTGTGTTAATTGTGCCGGAGCTACCTCCGGTTAAGTTTTGTTAGAATTAATAGAGGTGTGATAGTAATGTTTGGGCCGAGTATGGTAATTATTGATGAGATTATTGAAGCTCGTTGGATGATTAGTGAGCTTATATGATGGTTATGAGATATGTGACGAAGGTTTATGTAGCTCCTATGATGATAATTATAGTATAGTGAGTTATAATTCGAGACATAGCATATGGTAATGCGTTATTGCCTTATAGGATGGTCGAAATCTTTCCGCTGCATAATAATTGATTCGTGCAAGGTGAATTGCTTATGATAGAATGTAAGACATGATCGAATAAGTTGTTTAAAAGTATGCATTTATGCGATAAGCGATAGATTCATTTATTATGAAAATTATGCAATTACATGTCAAATGAAAGAATGAACTAATGATAATTTAAATGTTTCACTTTAGTAGTAATATATAAAGTAAGTTTAAAGGTAATACGATGACGTGATTATGTTTACGGAAGGTTCGGTAGCAGATAAACCGAGTAGGGTAATGGGTGTAGTGTACGTGGAATAAACTTCATTTGTTTGGCAATATGGTAGGCTTTGTTAATAATAGTAATGCGTGAATGAACTTGATAATGTGTGCCGAATTCCGAACTTAGTTGGAATCGACACGCGGTGTTGTTTTTGCAGGTATCTTCGAGTTAATTACTGTTTAGACCGAGTACTTAACTATACTTGACCGAGTGCGAGTGCTTACTTGACCGAGTAGACCTCACTCGATCTAATTAGGAAGCTATGATGTCGGAATGTGGGAAAATTCCTGCAGTTACTCGATGATTTAGCTCCTACTCGATCGAGTAGGGTGGTACTCGATCGAGTACCCCAGGCACTCGATCGAGTAGGTTACTGTGCAGTAATTCCTACGGGTTTTCTTAAAACCCTTCATCTTTCTATTTCTTCCTCTTATTCCTCTATATTTCGACACTTAACCTACTTCCAATTCCTTATTTCCTCTCAAATCCTCTCTTTCTCTTGAGTTAGTAGTGAATCTTGGGGTTGATTTCTTAGCTTAATTTCGTTTCTCCACTTTGTTCATCAATCAAGGTATGTTATTCTTCCTAATGTACATGGTTTATTGCTTTGAATGTGCTAGGAAGGTAAAACAATCTGAAATTTTCGATTATAATGACCAATTTGGTGCTTTTAATTGTTGAAACATGATTCACATGCCTTCTTTTCATGTTTGTTGGTGGTTAATTGCTGTAAATTAGATTAGAAAATTGCAAAAATTGAACCCGAAATTTCTAGGGTTTCCAAAATTGAAATCGATTTTTGGTTGTTTTACAATGGTTAGATGGTAGAATTGAGCCTTAAGTATTGTTTATATCATGTTGGGGGATAGATTTTGATGATTTTACCTTAGAAAGTTGCCTTAAAACTCCGTCTTAAAAGTGCCTCAAATGGAAATTCGTGAATTATAATTGGAAAATTTGTGTTGTGAATGACATTATAAGTATAAGTTGAACTTCAATATGATAGTAGAAACGATAATTGATGAAAATATGCCAAAATTTTCACAGCTGTAGAGACCGTCTGAAAATTTTAGTTGAGTTGTTGAACATAATATAAAAGGGATGATGATACGCCATAAACTATCCTTTCTCTTGAACTAGTAACATGTAAATAGCAATGCAAATGGAACGACCTTTAGAAGCATGCTAGGATATTGGAATTGCTGAGAATATGTGTTCACATGCCAAATTTTCATAATTGCGGTTTATAAGTGGCTACAAACTGAGACTATATGCTAAAATTGAGGAAACCATTAATGAAATGTGTATACTTAGCTGAGCATCTAAGCTTAATTGCATGATTTATGTGCTTCAATATTGAACTGCTTGATGAGTTAGTGAACTTGCTAAGTATATAGAACTCAAATTGTATGAAGTATATGCCTACATGTTTTATACAAATTGTTTGACCTTATATCTAAAGCAGATGCCGAGACTGAACCTTGGAACCCGCCAAAGCAAACGGGGGAGGGGTAACCCACCTGAGTTAGGGGAAGGAAGTGGGCATGTGGTACCCGCAGTCCCCGAATACCCTACAGTTGTTTTTGTTGACTTCAAGCAAAGGGAGCGTTTTGTAGCCTTACAAAAACGCAAATTGAGACCTACAAAGTGTATAGACACCAGTGTATTAGAGGAGTTGGAGATAGAGACGGATGTCCGTCACATATTCGAGACCTTGGGTTTCACGGGTTTGTATAGGCTGAGGAAGCATACTTACCCTTTTCTTACCTTGGAGTTCATGAGCTCTTTTAACTATGACCCAGCGGGTCAGACTGTCGAGTTTAGATTGATGAATACCAGTTTTCTGTTGACTATGGACCTGTTTGCCTCTCACCTTGGGTTGGCCAAGCCTCCCAAGGACTCCTTTACCGACATTCCAGCTGAGTGCGGCGTCTGCCGCCTAATGCCTTGCTTGACTGGGAAGCAAGCTCCCACCTCGAGCAACATGCTGATTAATGATGTTCAGCATATTACTTTGAGGGTCTTCCTCCGTTCTCTCTCGAACCTCCTCTATGACCGAAAGGATATCAGTAAATTGAACAATCATGAGGTCTTACTTTCGATGTCGTACCTCAACCCGGAGCGGGCCAGGAAAGTGGTCTTTAATGCTCCTTCTATAGTCCTGTCTTTGCCCTTGCCTTGATGGCTTCTTCCTCTTCCCGCACTGAGTTGTGGTGCTATTGCCACTCGGTTAGCTGAAAAGCTAACCTCCTTTGAGGCTTCTTCGGCGTACGTGCCTCTAGCTACCCCAGTGCCTACCATGGATCGTGAATACTATCTCGACCTGAAATGGTTGAGGACCTTGGCTGACGGCAGCCTAGCATGGAGGGTGCATGGGATGAGTTGGATGAAGATTCCAGCTCCTGAGCACCTCCCACCCACGGAGCCCTTGGAGCCGACGGTAGTGACGGTGGACTCCGATGACGAGGAGGAGGAGGATGATGACGGACCCCGCCACCTGAGACCTATCTCATCGACTGTACCATCCTTGAGGAGATGCCCGAGCCGACGAAGGGCGAGAATGCGGGAGTTCAGGCGGCAGAGAGGCCTAGAGTGGTGAGGGGACCCCGTCGAGTGAGAGAGAGGGCCTCGAGACTAGGCCACGACCAGAGCACCGCAAAGAGTGCAAGCCTTTTCCATGCTACCCTTACCTCGACACCCCGAGACGCGATCCGCTTATTCCCGGAGAGAGTGTCATCTACCTTGACACTCCGGAACATGCACGAGATGGCCTACGCTCAGGGGATAGTGACCGAGGGACCGCATCCGGTGTGGTGGAGTGGAGTCGGGGACTACACAGGGGTTTTCCATTCCTACGGGGTGGATCAGTCGACGTGGGGGGCACCTCAGTCCTTCCCTTACGGTGGCTTGACCCCATGGTACGTGGGCCCGGAGCGGGAGCGGGAGGTGATGCGGGAGTGGGTTCATCAAAGTGCGGGTATGGCTGGAGGTGGTGGTGGTAATGATGAGGTGATGTTCGAGCAGCAGCAGCAGCAGCAGGAGGAGTGATACTCCTCGTTCTTATCTTTGTTGATAGTAGTTGATGTTAGATGGTGATATTGTTGTTAGACTTTGGTAGTTATTTCCTTATATTATTGAGACTTAGTTGGATTTGTATGATTGGCCATAAGGCCGGAATTGCTACTCTAACCTTTTTGCAGGATGATTGAGAGTCGGGGCATCATCCCGACCCAATTTATGTGACAGTTATGTTGTTATATGTTGGTTTACGACGGGTTATGTAAGGTACTTGACCTGCAGGTACTCGACAGAGTACCCCACACTCTATCGAGTAGCTGCAGGAAAGGAAGAAAGGAAACATTCTGATCTCGGGCTACTCGATCGAGTAGCCAAGACACTCGATCGAGTAGCACTGTTACAGGAGGATTTTGGAAATTAAAAATGTTCAATTGTTTTATATTTGCGAGTTTAATGTTTAAAGTAGTTGTGAGTACGTAGTAACACCTTTGAACCGTTAATTTCATATGTTACAAGTCATGATTGAAGTTTTATAAGCATATTTGTTACAATTAGTGAAGCGGTAATAATTTCTTGTTACGATTAGTGAAGAGGTCATAATTTCATGTTACTTTAATATTGCATACGCCCATTACGATTTATTTGTCGAGTTGTAACTCTGCCTATATTTGTGCATATCATTTTAACGTATGTTGTCAACAGTAACTAGTTGTTCCGGTGACTTGAGCACGATTTCTAAATTTAACGAGTATGTAGTTAGCGAGTAATGTCCACAACAAATAGTATGGTTTTCTTTAATGTTAAGATACAAATAATAAATAAAATGCGTTATAATTAGGGTGGTGAACTTCGGGGACGAAGTTCCTTTTTAGAGGGGAAGAGTAATGTCGCGAAATAAAAAGGCTGTTTTTGAATAATGCTTTGCTTGTTTATAATGCGTTATAATTATGTTTTGCTTTAATTATTTAAAGTGAAGGGGTTGTATGTTTCAAGAGACGGTTATATAAAAAAAAAATAAAAAAAAAAATATAGTTATAGTGTGATAAATCGTACTCGAATCACGTTGCCAAGTAACATGGTGGCGTTGGTTGTACCATATGATAATTGGTATGAGACATGTCCTGATCGATAGTTTGATAGTCGATACTGTATGTCGATACCGTATGTCGGGTGATCGTAGGTGGTGATTCGCATGGCGAGTTTGATGTTTCATAGGTATATAGGGTAACGGTTAACGGTAATAGTGCTTGCATGATAGTAGTAAAAGTCATTAGATATAAGTATAGACGGTGATGATGATGACATGGGGGGGGGGGAATGGTGTTTCCAGTGAGTAGTGGGTTGAGCGGGAGGATGAGTGAGGACGTGTTGTTCTCGTGTCTCGAGCGGGAGATGGGTGAGGTGAACTTCGGGGACGAAGTTCTTTTTAAGGGGGGAAGACTGTAATACCCGCCCTTTTAGGGACCCTTTGACCGTCGTTAACCGACCTTGGGAGCGGAGGTAGTCTTAAGAAAGTATGCCAAAACCTGTTTGAGCTGCGTGTTAAGAGTGGTACTCGATAGAGTAGGGGCTACTCGATCGAGTAGCTAGGGTACTCGATCGAGTAGGGGGCCACTCGATCGAGTAGGTTGGGTACTCGATCGAGTACCGGGTTTTCAAATGAGGGTTTTATATCGCGTTTTGTTAAATCCGCAAATCACTTCCGCCACTTTCCTCCTATCCTTCAGTCGCCCCTTTCCCTTCCCTTCACCTCAAAACCTCCATGGAAGCCTTTTTGAAGATCTTTGAACCTTGGGAGGGCGTCACTGGTGTCGGGTAGCGGTCTTTTGCTGAGTTTCTCCCTAATAGGTATGTCATAATCATCATCCGTGCCTTCGTCTCTATAGTTAGGGTTTGCTTGTTAGTAATAGATGTTTGTATGATGGTTATAGGCTTTGCTTGGTCGCTGGATGTGTTATCTGTCGGCATGGATTGGTTGCGGTTGCTTAAAGGTAGGATTTCCTACTCAGTATTAGTCCCATAATGGGATATTGGTGATGTGCTGTAGTTAGTTGTTTGATATGATGATTGTATTGTGTTTGTGGTTGTGATTGCTGTTGATGGTTCTCGAGATGCGTTCTCGGCTGAGTGGGGTCACTTGCGGGAGTGACTTCACGCTCTAGTTTCGCCCTTCGTGGAACCCGCCACGGAAGGGGATGTGCACATTAATGGGATAGGGTTATCGCTCGGTATGATGAGCGGGGCTTAGGTGGGAACGGCTGCGGTCCCCCACTGGCAGGGCTGGTCCAGTGGACAGTCAGTGACAGGTTTGGTTGGACTATTGTGATTGCGGTTGGGTCTAATGTCATTGGTTGTATCGTTGATTGTAGTTGCCATTGTCTTGTCTTATCTCAGTACTGACCTTGTTTGGTTGTTTGTTTGTTATGTGTCTGCCGTGATCCCTTATGGTGAGCAGTCGGTCTTAGCAGGTGTTGATGTTGTGGATAGCTGGAGTCCGGGCAGGGATGAGTCTTCACGAGATATGATGGTCATAGCGAGTAGCCTTTGAGTTGCACCTTGTATTGTATTTTGGTTTAAACCACTTGTAATATAGCTTAATAGTTCTTTTATTGACGTTTGATAACTACTTTCCTCGGGTAACCGAGACGGTAACGCCCTTATATGCTAAGGAAGGCCTAGTAAAGGCTCCTCTGGATATGGGGGTGTTACATTTAGCTTATTTCAGCTTGGCCAGGGGCCGTTTATTTAGTGTCACAAGAGCGACACATGGGTTTATGCGAGGCGCGTTTTTGTCCTATTCTAGGCATAGTACCGTTTCAATTGGTCGAGGTTTGTGGGGTTTGAAAACTCGTTCCCATCTAGGTCTGTGATTCTAACCGCACCCCCTGGGAGTATGGATTTGACTAGATATGGTCCGGCCCAGTTAGGTTTGAATTTTCCCCGTGGGTCGATTGGTGTAAAAGAGCTCTAACCGATTTGAGTACTAAGTCTCCTTCTTTGATGTTTCTTGGCCTAACCCTTTTGTTGAAAGCTCGTTTGATACGGGCTTGATATGTTTGGACATTATGTAGGGCGCGTAGCCTACGTTCATCCAGGAGGATGAGTTCTTCATACCTATCCTTCTTCCAATCGGCCTCCGGGATTTGACTTTCTAGTAGGATACGCAAGGATGGTATCTCTAGCTCGACTGGTTGTACAGCTTCCATGCCGTAGGTCAAATAGAAAGGAGTAGCCCCAGTGGGCGTCCTGACAGATGTACGGTACCCCCATAAGGCAAAAGGTATCTTGCTTGGCCAATCTCTATAGTTGTCAGTCATTTTCTTGAGAATTGTGACAACATTCGTGTTTGCTGCCTCTACCGCGCCGTTAGTCTGTGGTCTATAGGGCGAAGAGTGGCGATGCTTAATCCTGTATTTGGCTAGCAATTGCTCAGTTTCAGCTTGGAAATGTGACCCATTATCGCTAATGATCTCATGTGGGCAACCATATCGACAGATGATGTTATTTTGTATGAATTTGGCCACATTTTTTGCCGTAAGCCCAGTGTAGGAAGCCGCTTCTACCCATTTGGTAAAATAGTCAATCGCCACTAGGATGAAACAGTGACCTCATGTTCCGGCTGGGGTTATTTTCCCGATTATGTCAATTCCCCATGCAGAGAATGGCCAAGGAGATGTCATCGTGTAGAGCAACGAAGGAGGGACATGTTGTACATTCCCGAAGATTTGACAATTGTGGCAGTGTCTCACGTATTTGATGCAATCGGATTCCATTGTGGTCCAATAATACCCTAAACGTGTGATTTTCTTTGCCATCATGGGCCCACTCATGTGAGGACCGCATTCTCCGTCGTGGACTTCTTCCATCACCTTTCGTGCCTGTGAATGATCAAGGCATCGTAGGACTACACCAAGAGGTGTTCTTTTGTATAACTCTCCTTGCATCAGGATGTATTGGGAAGCTAATAGGCGTATAGCACGTTGTCCCCTTTTGTCCATATCTGGTGGATAGGTACCATTAAGCTTGAAATTCAGGATTGCTTGGAACCAGGGTTCCTGTGCGATTTCCTCTTCATCGGTGATTTGATGGACATAAGCCGCTCTCGACTGTCTGTCGATGCACAAAGGCATTTCTATCATGTGATCTGGCATATTTATCAAAGATGCAAGTTTCGCAAGAGCGTCTGCAAATTGATTTTCCTCCCGAGGTAGGTGTAGGTATGTTACGTGATCAAAGAATTGAGCGACTTGGTCTATCCTAGCCTGATAGGGTGCGAGGCTTTCACTTCGGATTTTCCAAGATCCCGTAACTTGGTTGATGATCAGTGATGAATCCCCATGTACTCGGAGGTTTTTGATGCCTAAGCTTACCGCGCTTGTAGCCCAATGAGACAAGCTTCAGATTCTCGCAAGATTGTTTGTCACCTCGAAGTCGAGTTTGACAAAGAATCGGTGTATGCTCACCTTCAGGAGAAATGAGCAACACTCCTATTCCGAATCCTCTTAAGTTTGATGCTCCATCAAAGTATAGGTCCCAGGAGTCTACATCTGTTTGGAGTATATCCTCGTCGGGAAATGACCAAGTATCTATGGTTTGTGCGTCGTTGATGGGATTTTCTGCGAAGAATTCGGCGACGGTGCGACCTTTTATAACTTTCAGTGGCACATATTTAAGGTCGAATTCTGAGAGCATCAGAGTCCATCTTGCCAGACGTCCGTTGAGGACGGGTTTCTCGAAGAGGTATTTGACTGGGTCTATTTTGGAGTATATCTTGACAGAGTAGCTAAGCATGTAGTGACATAGCTTCTTCGTTGCCCACACAAGAGCGAGGCATGTCTTTTCGAGTTGTGAGTATTTGCACTCATATTCCAGGAACTTCTTACTTAGATAGTAAATAGCTCTTTCTTCGCTTCCTACAGTTTGAGCCAACATGGCACCCATGGCGGTTTCCGTTACTGTGAGATATAAACCAAGAGGTTGATCTCGTTGCGGTGGCATGAGCACTGGTGGTTTAGCCAATATCTCCTTAATTCGGTCGAACGCCTTTTGACAATCATCATCCCACATGGTGTGGTCTGTTTTCTTGAGTTTCTTGAAGATAGGCTCACAAATCATCGTAAGTTTCGATATGAATCGACTTATGTATTGTACTTTTCCCAGGAATCCTCTGACTTCTTTTTCTGTTTGAGGTTGTGGCATTTCGATCAGAGCTTTGATTTTGGAAGGATCTATTTCTATACCGCGTTGGCTAACGACATATCCCAGGAGTTTCCCATATGTTACCCAAAATGTGCATTTCTGGGGGTTGAGTCTCATGTTGTACATTCGTAGCCTTGCGAAGAATTTGCGATGGTTTGCAATATGTCCCTCTCTTTCCTTGGATTTGACGATCATGTCATCTACATATACCTCAACTTCTTTGTGCATCATGTCATGTAGGAGTGTAGTTGCGGTGCGTTGGTGTGTAGCTCCGGCGTTGATCAATCCGAATGGCATTACCGTATAGCAATATGTTCCCCATTGGGTGACGAATGCGGTCTTGTGCATATCTTCCATGGCCATCTTGATTTGGTTATAACCCGCATATCCATCCATGAAGGATAGTAATGCGTGGTCTGCAGTATTGTCTACCAATATGTCAATGTGAGGTAGAGGGAAGTCATCTTTCGGACTCGCTTTGTTCAAGTCCCTAAAGTCAACACAAACACGGATTCTCCCATCCTTTTTGGGCACGGGTACTATGTTAGCTACTCAGTCAGAATACTCGGAAACTTTGATGAACCCGGCTTTGAATTGCTTGTCCACTTCTTCCTTAATCTTTAGAGCCCATTTTGTTCTCATTCGTCGAAGCTTCTGTTTTACAGGTTTGAAACCTGGCTTAATCGGAATCCTATGTTCGGCGATATCCCTGTCGATCCCTGGCATGTCTTTGTAGGACCAAGCGAAAACGTCTTTGAATTCATTTAGGAGGTCTATGAAATCGGCCCGTTCGGTAGAGCTCAAGGTAGTCCCTATCCTAAGTTCTTTGGGTTCTAGTTCGGTTCCAACATTGATGGGTTCGGTGTCCTCTATTACAGGTCCCCCTTCCCCTTCCTGTAGTATTTCTTTGGCTACGTAGGGAGGTATTTCGGTCAAGTCTGGATCTTGGTCATCCTCGCATCATCGTAAATGAATTGCACTCAAGATAACGCAAAGAGTAAGCGTAACCCGATTTATTCATATTAAGATTTGAGTAAAGTTGAAACAAAGAAGCCAACCGATCCATGGTCGGTGGTGGCAAAGGACAATAATGGGGCATTTCCCGAACTACTGTGACTACTCGAGGCTAAGTTAGGAGAAATGAAGGGAGTGGGGATGACAACAGGAATAGATTCTCTAATGACTTCTCTAGACTCTGACTCTGACTCTGACTCCGACTCCAACTCGAATTCGTCGTCTTCTGGTTCTCCTTTGAACATCTCTCCTTCTTCAGTGGTGAGCTTGAAGAGTCTTCCTTGGTTGTTGGTCCATTTGACAGATTTTCTCCATCCTTTCTGCTGCTTTGTGTCGGTTTCTGTGATCAACGCGGTGGGGTTGAAGCGATCGTCTTGAAGTATCATAGTAATGATCTCATCCTGCGCGGCCCTAATGAATCGATCTTCTCCAAACAATAGGCTAACAGCTTGTTCGTCGAAGCAAGGTGCTTGACATGTTTTGACGGTAGGAACCGTTTCTGGAGGAATGAAGTAGCAATCGTGAAAGATCTCGATTCCGGCTAACTTCCTCTCAAGATAATGCCAAGGTTCGGGAAATCCGTGAAAGAGTTCTGAACTTCCTTCTTGAACGAAGTACCCATTTAGAGTGGGGAGATATGGCCTCATTTGGACTCCCACGTGCTTGCGATTTTGGACTTGGGCGAGCATTTCGAGAACTTCTTCTTTTGTGGGTTTGTACCCTAGTCCAAGTGGTATCCTTGTCGAGTTGCCTTCCTTGTATGGTGCGAAGGTGTTCTTCCGAATTGGGTTCAAAGGCATTCCAGGGAAGTATCCCTGGGATTTGAGTATGTGGTTGACCACCAAGTTAGAGTAGGGATTATAGTATAAGGGTGCCAACTCACTTTCTATAACGCTTACGCTTTGGAAGCCTCCAAGTTCATATACGGGATCCGCAAGGACTTGATTGTTTGATTGCTTCTCGATTATTGCCTTGATGGGTGACGAAGTGATCGTCACAACTTTGCCATTTAGTGGGATCTTGATCTTTTGATGAAGGGTGGATGTTACCGCTTTGGAAGCATGAATCCAAGGCCTTCCCAGAAGTATGTTGAATGAAGCTTCGATGTCCACTATTTGGAAGTTTACCTTTCGTTCAATCGGCCTCGTGGCTATGGTTAGGTTAACAAGTCCTACCACTTCTCGTCGCGTACCGTCATATGCACGAACACCTTGATTTGTAGGAGTCCAATCCGACTCTTTCATGCCTAGTTTGTATGCCGTTTTGAGGGGTATGACGTTGACCGCGGAGCCATCATCCACCAAGGTCATTGGCACATTTTTCTTTAGACAGATGACAGTGATGTATAGAGCAAGGTTGTGACTAGCGCCAAAAGGTGGCAAGTCTTCATCCGAGAAAGTAATAGGATTACTTAGCTTAGGTGATTCTTGGAAGACCAAGTTGACTATATCTTCAGGAGTAGAGTTATGTGCTACATTCAATTTGGCCAAAGCTTGCAGTAAAGCTTGGCGATGTGAAAATGAGCTTGCCACTAGTTGCCGACCGAAAGATCACCTTGGTTTTCTCGTAATTGCTTGAGCAAATGATCGGTGGGGTCATCTTCGTTGTCATTTGGTGTGATGACGTTGGTTGGACCGTTTTGAGTAGTGCTTTGATATGGGCGACCCGAACGAGTTAGGTGATCCACATCTTGGTCTTCACCATTTTGGACTATTTCCTTGACTAGGGAGTTTTCAATGAGATACTCGTCCTCATCGTCATCGGCCCAAACCCCATTAACTGCAGCTAGTTCCTTCATTCTCATGATATAACTTTCTAGTCGAATGATTTGATCGACTAGTTTATCAACCACGGTGACTACTTCTTGCATGGTGGCATTTTGAGAGAAGATCAATGGTACGCGTTCTTTAGGTATTGCATTGGGATTGCGCAAGGCCGTTACCATGTTTTCTAGTTCCCACACTTGTCTATCTACATTCCTTGCCCATGTGATAAAGTCGGAAATGGTGGGGGAGATAGTAGAGTAGAGCCTTTCTTTCTCAATTGCATGAATTTCATTTTCGGTGGGAGAAATGAGGTGTGAGCAATCTAAGGTAGATTCGTCACTTGTAATCACCAGAACTCCAAGAGGATTCTGAGTGTTGTTGGGCTTACCTCCTGGTGGAATTGGAAGTCGACCATCTTCAATCATATCTTGAAGCACGTGTTTCAACTTGTAGCATTTTTCTGTGTCGTGCCCTTTGCCCCTATGGTATTCACAAAGATGAATTTTCATCCCAAAACTTGGACTTCTTTTCGGGTTCGGGAGTAGGTCCAATGGGTTGGAGTTTACCTTGCTTCATTAACCTTTTTAGAGCGTTGGAGTACGTATCCCCAAGGTTTGTGAATTTCCTTGGTGGAGTAGTTTTCTTAGATGGCTCGAGAAGGTTAACTTCGTCAGTCTTGCTAGTAGAGCCGTACGAACGACTTGTGGACCCTTGATATCCTCGATCTACCGTTTTGGACAAGAGTCCTTTACGGATGTCATCTTCAATTCGTGTCCCTAATACGGTTAAGTCCTTGAAAGTCTTGATGTTTTGATATCTCAAATGGTTGGCATATATGGGCTTGAGATTATCCACAAACTTTTCCACGAGAGTAGCCTCATCCGGACGTTCAACTAATTGAGTACTAGTCTTCCTCCACCTACTTAGGAAGTCGGTGAATCCTTCTTTGTCATTTTGGGTAAGAACCTCTAGAGTACGCATGTTGACTTGGATCTCGGCATTATCCGCATATTGTTTAGAGAACTCGATTGCGGCGTCTTCCCAAGTAGCGACCTTCTTGTGATCTAAAGTGTAGAACCATTGCTTCGGGATGGTGTCAAGAGATGAAGGAAAGATCCTTAAGAACATCTCGGGTTTGATGCCTTTGATAGACATGTAATCCTTGAAGGCACGGATGTGGTTCAAAGGGTTCTCATGTCCTTTAAACTTAGGGATATCCGTCATGCTAAAGTTAGTTGGCAATTTGGAATTGACGGCTTCATACTTGCGATTGTTTTCCCTATAAATGTCATCCCCCTTAAGGTACATCAATTGCTCCTCTAGGTATTGGTGTCTTTTCTCAGCTGCAGTTGTCCCTATGATAGGATTCTCATCCTTAGACTCGTCATCGGAGTAACGTAGTACTTCACTTTTAAGGGGAGGCAACCTTCCCTCTACATCAAAGATACGGCCTTCGATGAGTTCAAGGCGGTCATAGGTTTGGTTTTGGGTAACTTGCATTTGGGCTAGCGCGGCTAGGATTCGATCATTACTATCTTGAATTTGTTGGAGATTCATTTCATCACTTGATCCGGGCATCTTGGAAACTGGATAAGAGATCGGCGACGAATCAAAACACGATCGACCATTCTATCACACTTGCTAAAAGAGGAAAAGTTTTGACTCGTGAAGTGGGTGTGTGCCACTTGTGTTGAGTGAGTTTTGAAGAAAGACAAGGTCTTTGAAAATGTGTGTCCTAGTCAACTGTAGTGTAGTTGTAGGAGTGGACTCGAAGTGAGGTTTTGAAATGGGCTTGTGGCCCGAATTTTGACACGACAAACGGACAGAGTTTTGACCGGATTTTGCGCTAATTGAAGGCCTTTTTTTTTCGAATTTTTGTTTTGAAATTGGGTTTTGATTTTTTGAAAATTCGTCATGATTTGTTTAGAAATGGTGATCACGTAAGGTTTACACATTTATACAAGCATTATAACGGGATGCTGAGTGCATTTAAAAGGGTTTTGGTTTAAAGGGTGGGTTGCCATACCGAACCATCAAACCCGAAGTCTGTGGAGAGGCTCGTGCCAAACAAGAGTAAGGCCGATTCCTAGTCCATTTCCTCAAGTAGTGAAGGCCCTTGATACAAACAAGAGTAAGCATCATGGTATGGATGACGTCAATCGCTATCCATCCTTAGGCCCAAATAAGAATTAGGACCGTTTAGACGGGACAATTGGTCGAATGGGTTGGGTTGGGCCTAGGAAGGCCGAATAAACGATCTAGGAAGACCGAGTTATGAAAACCGACAATTGTCTTGTACAAACTTATTCCCTAACCTTGTTCAAGTTTCACCCTTGGCTACACGTAAGTGTATTATCCCCAGCGGAGTCGCCAAACTGTGGACAGCGGGCCGCCCACGGGGGCGCTTGGTGAAGGTCGAAAAACAAGCGTTTGCATTTTTGTATGGAGTCGCCACCAATTTTTATGGGAAATTGGAACCGTTCAAATACCTCGTGTCATGTCAAGACACAAAGTAGTGACATGAACACTGAGCAATCGTTATCCTTAGCATTCTATGTCTAGAATGACTCTCGTGGATGCCAATGAACACGGGTGCTCACGGAGATCTGGAGTAAGGGGTGAGGGTACGTATTAGGAAGCTCTTTTGATCGAACACCTAATCCCGCCCGCCTCGATAGCGGCCTCTACTAATGATTAGGGAAGTTATTCGTACTTGATATATCGTCGGCTATAATGCATGCAATGCAACACCCAAGTTTTAATCCTAGCATGTGAGAATTTAACTAGGTCGGTTGACAATTAGTTAGCATACAATTGGGTCGAAGTAGGATTTAAGTTCAATTACATGTGAAAACATACAAATGAAAGAAATACAATAACTATGAATTACAATAATGAAAATTACAATAATTACAATGGAATAGGCGATTTATGTCGAAAATACCTTTAAAACGGATAATTTGAGAAAAAGAATGAATTACGAACAAAACAGAAGTGATATTACGGATAATAGTAGATTAATACGTAAGCTAATTAAACTAGGTCAAGGCAGAAACGGAGTTCAGGGACAGAAATCATCCTGGAACAGGCGCAGCAGGACTGCGCCCTCTGGAAGAGGCGCAGCAGTTGCTGCGTCTGTTCCAAGGGTGAGTTCTGGCTGTGAAGCCGGAATTGCAAATCGTTAATGTCGATTGGTAAATTTAATGATTGATTGAAATATTTACTCGGATGGAAGTGATTAATAGGTTAATTACATGTGAATGATGGTCATGAAATCGATAAACATGGATGGGATGAATTGGAAACGGATTATTTACATGAATGAACGATATTAACAAACTAAACAAATTAATTGGACTAAACTAAACTTGATGAATTAATGAATAACATATGATGATAAACAGATACAAATATACCAACGATGAATTCCAGAAATTCAATATGGGTAATTCGAACCTCTAAGACCCGAATTTGATTTTAATGGCGAAAACCCGCAAATATGAGATTATAAGGGATTTAAGTCGGATTTATGACGAATTATATGCTAATGAATGATGAACAATATACATATGAGATTATCATGCTATTATAACAAAGAATCAACAAACAAACGAAACAAAGACGAATAAAACAAGACGAATTACAGAGGACGAAGGAAGAAGAAAGGAAGCAGGAACTGCGGCAGCGTCACGAAGAGGCGCAGCAGGAACTGCGCTCCTTCGAAGAGGCGCAGTAGTTGCTGCGTCCTTTCTCGACTGTTATCTACTGGAAATCCGTAAAAACGGGTTTTAACAAAGGGTTTTAGAAATCGATTTTAACGGTATTTTCGACGTAAACCTTACAATGGATTATACAATAAGTAAAATACAATAAATAAATAAGGATTATACACCCTCAGACTTACATGTTGACGGAACGAGAAGAACTAAGATATCGATTAGTGAATGCTCGACGCGAATGCAAAGAGAGTGCCCTCGTAAGAGGAAAACGATTGATTAATTAAGTTGATTATGTGTAGTTGGTCAAATTGGTCGGTCATGCAACGGAGAGGCTGGTACCCGGAAAGATCCGAGCTTACGTGGTCGAAAGTTGAAGCACGTAGGCGCCAGTAAGTAAGAACAAAGTCTAGAATGCAAAGGGAGAAGAGAAGGGCGGACACTCGCGTGAGAAATATGAGGAACGAAGGCTCCTATTTATACTAATCACACGGAGGGAATTAGGGTTTCGGAGACTCTTTGGTAGTGAATCTCGGAAAGATATGAAAAAGATACGTAAGACATGCAAAGAAGGGCCTGGGAAAAGGCGCGCAGCCATCAACGCGTCTCTTGGAAGAGGCGCAGACTGCTGCGTTGCGTCTATTCCCGGAGGTTTCCTCCGCTCAAGAAAGATTACCGCGTTTGAGTTATGGTAGGACGGAAATAATTCGATTATCTTATGAATATTACGGGATATTATTTGCCAAAAGATAAAATTTATGAAATATGGAATAGAAATATCCGGAACATTCCAGAATATTCTGACTCGGGATTTAACAGTTATCAGAAAATGGAGACGGTTTTTGACCCGGACTCCGAATGTACTCTAATTACTGCCAAAACGACCGTATCGGGACGTAGATGACAACTAAGAGGTCGACATTTAATATTTGAGCAATCACTTGACGACAATCTTACGAACTGTCACAAATCGTTCCGCGTATCAAACATGCGGTCCAATCATCACCGGGTGGTTTGCGGGAGGTGCAGAAATGAGGTATCTACACCACGGTTTTCTCCTTTGCCATTCCCGACACCAAAGCCTCCAATAACTTCATTTGAGCATCCAATTTTTCAGAAACAGTGGCCATAAGCGAATCTAATCTCTTCTCCAAAGCCACCACCACATCCGACAACTTCTCCACAACTCCTCCCTTTTACCGAAAAATCAAGTCAGGCTCAACTGAGGCCACTTTCATCAATTTAAGATGTGTATCACACATCTCATCCTTAATCACCACCCCATAGCTACCTGGACTAACGCCTTTCTTATATTCCAACAAACAAAAAATCCATATACAGTAAGGCAAATCCAAAGTAGTGTAGAATTTGTCTTCGGTTACGGAAATACTTGTTTGGATAATACGATGAAAAACAAGCCATGAGAGACTAAGCTTAATATCCTCAAGCCATTTAAACACCAACTCCATCTCATAACTTGACAACTTGTCTCGGCCTCCTCGCCTTGGAACCACCGTGTTCCACATAAAATTAAGAAAGAATTTTAATTTGGGCGAGAAAGAGCTCGCCAACATGTTGTTTGTACCCGTAGCACCATCATAAAAGGAACGGTCAATTTGAAGCTTTTCCTCCTCTATCACATCTCCCCACTCCGCACTCGGGTTGATTTTCATCCCATCATCAGGGACAGAAAACAGAGTACAAAAGTCATCGATAAAGATTGTGACTTTGGACCCATTCACAACCGCATGCAAGACACCCTTATTAAAAGAAACCGAAGCATAAAATTGAAGTACCTCAATAGGATAAACCAGACCGGTCATCTCACAGATCTTGGTCCATTCTTGAAAAGTCAAGAAACCAGAGAAAAACTGTAAAGCTTCAATCTTTGTGTACCACCCCGAGGGATATGATCGTCCTCCATGGATATCGTACATTAAGACACGATTCACCCGTGCTCTTTATTCCTTCATAAAATGAACCTTGTCAAGCCCCATAGCCGTAGCATTAGACATATGCTTCCGAAACAGGGTCCTTTGATGACCATCACGGCTAACCACGATTTCCACCTCTTCAACCGAATCCTCAACACCAAAGACTTTTTTTTTGCCCTTATTAAGCTTTTTGCGCTTTCCCTAGACACTAGCTTCACCCCGGTTATGATCGGGATTGGTAGGTTTTGGGTTGGTTTGAGGTGAGGGAATGATTTTGGGTTGATCGGGTTTGTTGCATGGAGGTTTGGGTTGATCGGGTTTGTTGCATGGAGGGGGACCCGGTCTTAGTAGATGACCGAGTTGAGGGCACGTTGAATTGGGTTGTGGGTGGAGAGATGATGATGATTATTGATGTCGAGGTTTAGTATTTGAGAGATTGAAAATTTTGAGAGTGATGATGGTGATTGTGACGTAAGGGAGGTGGAGTATATATGGTGTGGTAATTATTTGTGTTTCGGTAGGAGTAGGAAGTTAATTATAGGCGGTGTGTAGATTTGATTGGATTTTTCCCTTTTTTTTTATAGAAGGATAAACTTGGGGTAAATCTTATAAAAGATATGGTAAGATATGGTTATAGTTATAAGGTAAGTCACATGGAATAAGATATGGTAAAATAAGGTAGAGATATTCGATAAGATTTCGGCCAAAAGATTATTGTGATGGAAGAATCGGTTCGTAATTAAACACAGAATATATATATGACTAGCTGATGGATTTTCTCGTAAAATAATATAATATTTAATAGGAATATACTTGCTGCGAAAATACGGACACGGTCATACAATCTCGTCTGTTTCTAGTCAGACATAAAGGTCGTAAATATTTATGACAAGTTTAGTTGCGACCAATTAAACCAATTTCCAACCATAAAATCTCAAAATGTTCTCTGGCCAAGGCCTTTGTCAAAATATTTGCCCATTGTTTTTCCGTACTACAAAATTCAAGTTTTATATTGCCCTTGTCGACATGGTCGCATAGAAACTGGTGTCGAATATCTATATGCTTAGTACCAAAGTGTTGTGCTGGGTTTTTGAAAATAATTATAGCACTCATATTATCACATAAAATAGGAATACATCCTACATCTATACCATAATCACATAATTGCTGTTTAAGCCATAATAACTGAGAACATACCAGTGCAGCAGCAATGTATTCTGCTTCACTAGTAGATAAGGCAACTGAATTTTGTTTCTTTGACCCCCATGTTATAATGCATTGTCCAATAAACGTAGCGATGCCGTAAGTGCTTTTTCTGTCAAGCGAACACCCTGCATAATCTGCATATGAATACCCTATGAGATCGAAATTACACTCAAGAGGATACCACAGATATAATTTAGATGTACCAATTAAATACCTCAAGTTTCTTTTAACTGCTATCATATGCGATTCCTTAGGGCACGATTAAAATCGAGCACACACACATACACTAAACATAATATTAGGACGACTTGCAAGTAAATAGAAAAGTGAACCAATCATACCTCCGTAAGTTGTTTCATCGGCAGACTTACCATTTTCGTCTAATGTCAATTTCATATCTGTGACCATAGGAGTGGACATAAAATAAAAATTTTCCATTCCTAATTTCCTGATTAGTTCCTTGATGTATTTTTGCTGGTGGATCATAATGCCTTCCCTAGTTTGTTGAATTTGAAGTCCTAGGAAGAACTTAAGTTCTCCCATCATGCTCATTTCAAATTCTGAGGTCATCAAATCTGAAAAATACTTACACAATCTATTATTAGTTGAACCAAAAATAATATCATCAACATAAATTTTTACAACTAATAAATCGAAATCCTCGTATTTTAGGAACAAGGTCTTGTCGACAGATCCTCCCTTAAAATCGCTTTCAAGTAGAAACTTAGACAATCTGTCGTATCAAGCCCTGGGAGCTTGTTTCAAACCATATAAAGCTTTATATAATTTATAAACGTGGTTTTGAAACTTGCTATCCAGAAATCCTAGGGGTTGCTCTACAAAAACTTCTTCATTCAAATAACCGTTAATAAATGTAGTCTTAACGTCCATTTAAAATAATTTCATTCCTTTGCGAGCTGCAAAAAATATTAATAATCTAATAGCTTCAAGACGAGCAACGGGAGCGAAGGTCTTATCATAATCAATCCCTTCTTGTTGATTGTATCCTTGTACAACCAATCTAGCTTTGTTTCGCACAATAACTCATGTGTCATCCAGTTTGTTTCTGAACACCCATTTGATGCCAATAACATATTTATCTTTAGGTTTAGGAACCAAGTGCCACACTTTATTCCTTTAGAATTGTTACAATTCTTCTTGCATGGCAACGACCTAATCTGGTTCAACTAGGGCTTCTTTGATATTGGTAGGTTCAATGGAGGAGAGAAAGGAGTAGAAGGAGCAAAAGTTCAATCCTCTACGAGTTTGGACACCTTTCCTTAAATTTCAAAGAATGTTCTCCATGGGATGAGAATCTTTTTATCTCCATTTCTTAGAGACTGAAGACACATCATTATCATTTGAACTGGTGATACACGTCGTGAGGTATCAAAAATAAATTTATAATTTCCAACTACAACTATAGCTAGCGGCAGTCGGGTCGAACCACAGAGAGGCAGACGTAAATTCTAGTTGTTTAAATTCAGTCTAAGGTAACAATAAGGTGGGGGGTTTGATTGGATTGGACTATAGCTAATGAGCGATAAAATAAATTAAACTAAGCAAATAGATGAAATCAAATATAAAAGGAGGTACTAGGATGGTCGGTTCGTTATAGCTTCGGCGGCAGCATACTAAACAGGTCTAAATCGAACACAAGTGAGGCGGGAAACAAGAGGTCCTCTCGGTCCACTCTTAACAAATAGAGTCTTTCGATCTCGCTATAGGTCCCTAATATCACTAATACTGACTCTCGTCCTGACAAGTGACTAACGGTCTAAACTATACCTATCTTTCGATCTCAGCACAGTTTAGTCATTTTAATTGGTGGTCTAACAACTGTCCCTATCTTTCGATCTAATGGGTCAGTTATAAATTAAGCATCTAACTGGTCGCATGCATTCGATTTGTTAAATACAACATTAAAATCAATTAAAACAAAAGGTAACCTCACGTGGTCAGTCGATCGACCAGGTATGACGGTCGATCGACTGACACGCGAATTCAGTCCAATTTTAATACTACGCCGCCTACGCCATAATTCGCCTACATCCTAGCACAATTGATTTAGCTACTCATACTAACGTTGATAACAACAATGAAATTAACGAAATAGGCAGAAAGTTTCATGCTTAAAACGAATGAACAAACAATTAACAATAAAGATAATACGGTTTCGGGAGACTAACTAACAATTCCTATACTATCGATGCAATAAAGATGAGCTGAAAATAGAGCAAGTGAATACCAAAATTGCAGAAGGATCGTAACGGAATGATTGAAATCACAACGAAAATCCAATGCGAAATAGTTTCCCAAACCCTAATTATTTCTAAGAACCGTATGTAAAACTTAATGTAAAAACTTGATAAAAATCGGATCCCTAAAACTGGTGTTCTAAGTTACGTTATATAGCAAACATACGTAACTTTTATTTCCAAAACCTAAACTCAATGGGCTTGCGCTTCCTGGGTCTTTTAATTCTCGTCTGGGATAGCAGATTGGTCGATCGACTGAGCATGGCGGTCGATCGACTGATCTTCAGTATACAGTAGCTTCTGGAACCCGCAGGTTGGTCGATCGACTGATGGCAGTGGTCGATCGACTGCTTGAGCTGCTACTTGACTTCTATAATCTCGTGGATTTGTCTTTTGGGCCTTGAATTGCGCACCAAGCTCGTTTCTTAAGCGAATAATTCACGTCAAATGCAATGCAAGATACTCGGGGACGGATTTAGCTCGATTCCCGCTGGATTCTTCACATTTCTGCAATAATGTACAAAAATACGGAAGTAGACGGAAATAGGGAGAAATGGCAGCTTAAACTACACAAATGAGCTCTGAAATGCGTGTAAAATGGGATGTAAAACATCATATAAAAGACACGCATCAAACTTCCCCAAACCAAACCCTTGCTTGTCCCCAAGCAAGAACTAGACTCGATCTAATGACCTAATGGAACGAGTTCAATCTCAGAGCGAAATGCAACATGTAAAGCCTAAACCAATTTAATGCACAACCACCATTCGATTAGCAAATGAATCATGCAAACGAGTTATGGAGCCGTTAAAACTACTGAACCGTCAACTGTAGAGACTTATAAAAATGGACTCTCACGGGTCGCTCATACCACTCAATAAACACAGGTGAGTATATGTAAGATAGAAAGAAGTAAATGTAATGACGCTCACCTAACTACGACCTATAAGAACATGCCTGCAGTCTAATATGAAAGCAATCTCTACAACCGTACATACGCATTCCAACCAACAAGAGACCATGATACATGCCGAGGTATATATGTGGATATGTGAGGTATGAGTAAGAAGAGGCAAAACATTTATGGAAAAGTGGAGGTACAGGTGATCAAGCTAGTACCGAAACGGAACCATATGGCAAAATCCAACTTCTTGCTCAAAAAATAAATGGAACGGTGCTATAGCAAGCACAAATCTCATAATCTCCAGGTATAAAGGTAATCAACTAACTCCCCATAAAATATGAATAATACATGGGAGCAAAAATCGCCAAAAGATAAAGGCTTGAATTATGTGAATTGATTCTTTCTCTTTTTCTCGAACCTCAGTCGATCGACCAAAAGGGGCAGCCTATCGACTGCACGAACAGTACATAACTCTTTTTTTTTCTTTCTCTTTTCGAATCATTTTTTTCATCTTTTTTTTTCTTTTCTATTTCTTTCTTTCCTCCTTTTCATCTTTCCAATATTATCTCAAACATGAGCATATGCTACCAAAAACTAAGTAACAATCCCAAGAACACAGACTACTAGCTTGACAAGGGCAGGCTAAATGTAAGATGTAGTAATGGGACAAAAAGGATATTTTTGGCAGTGTGGAGCTTATGGGTGAAACGAGAAAAGGGAAACCTCTACCACATGTGTCAACTAACCACAGACCGAATGCGTACAGGTATTAAGCAGATTAAGTTCATATTTATGCACATTTATGTGACATGCCTCATAAGGAGTACTACTCACGTTCCTAAATAAACTGGTCATAGATGTCACCAGTTATAGGCTTTAAATCTCAGAAATATGATGTAGTTTGCCAATTTTCAAAGTCAAGTCTCAAGTCCAGCAAATAATTAACGAAAACTCGTAGATATGCATTTACGATTCTACTAATAACATGTTAATCAAGCAAGGCTCAGGCAAAACAGGTGCAAAATGCAATATCATCCTTGAAATACTACCGTTCCGACTCGACCTATATGCTAAAATAAACGTGCATTTTATGGAAATTTTTGAAATTTTTCAATTTTTTTTTTTTGAATTTCGTATATATATAAAATGAAATGAACAATGCAAAACAGAATGTAAACGTGAATGCAAGCGAATGATATGCGACGCAAAACCCTTCCCCAAACCAAATCACACAATGTCCACATTGTGCAAAATCATGTAATGAAGAAAAGAGAAATGGGAATTTACGGGAAGATAAATAAAAATGACATGAAGTGGAAATCGGGAACTTACAAGACTTTAAACGCAGCAAAGGAAACCTCCCCAAACCAGCGTGAGCTAGGAGGTTTCAGTAGCCAGCAGTGCTACTAATAAGTACCTAAAAGACAAATAAAACCCACGTATAAAATCGAGAAGACAATTTTTGAAGCGGTAAATATGTTCACAAATGAGAAAAATTAGAAGAAATAAATAATTTGACGGAAAGTAAAGTGGAATAGAAAACTCCCTTAAGTCCGCATATCGACCATACACAGCAGGGGAGAGGTCGTGAACAAATACAGCAGCGTCCTTGGTCGATCGACTAAGGACGGCAGTCGATCGACCAATGTGTCAGGAACAGTAGCTCCTGGAATGTGCAACTCAGTCGATCGACCAATGTAGCCAGTCGATCGACTGAAAATACTGCTGTACTCCTTATTTCTTCGTATTAGCTCAATAACTTGAGCGAATGAGGTCTAAAAACCTGCAAGTGCACAATAATACGCGCCCAAAATTGCGCAAAACCCAAAATAAAGTCTCAAACGCATAAAATCCTAAGCAAGCAAAATAAAATGCGAAGTTTTGCGCACACAAAAGCAATAAAAAGTGTCTAACAAAAGCAAATAAAATGTTTGGAAAACATGTGATCAACTAGTAGTTGATCAAGAACGGCCACGGAATGGCCCACTTTGTCGGCTGCTGGCTACTAGAGGTAGCCTCAACGGTGCTTATCTTAGCAGCTGCACCCTTCTTAGCTTCCACGTCCGTATGGCTCAACGGATCAACACTTTCATCATCTTCCCAGTCAATGACCTCTTTTTGCTTATCAAAGTCCAAGTCGGAATTCCGTGCCTTGACCGGTTCGTCATCAACTTCCTCATCAATGCCATAGCTAAGGCAACCAAGACCTCCTCTTTGAATGATTGGCCTCTTTACAGTTGGAGCAACTTGCTGTTCTTCCTTCCCCAAACCAGCTCCTGCAATATCAGGAATAGACAAATCTTCCTCCAATTTGCTCCCAATCTGGGGCGGAGGGGTTACAACAGGAATAGAGATAGGTGACTCAGGAAGCACAAAGTACGATTTCTAGTCAGAAACCGTGTTACAAGTCACAGGCCACATGGGGTCCTTTTTCTTAGATGGTTGGGCAAAAACGATAGAATGCTTGCCCACTTTAGAAGTCAGGGTTCCTAGACCGACATCTATGACTGCACCAGCAGTGTGCAGAAATGGCCTACCCAATATAATGGGTATATGAGCATCCTCAAGCATGTCAAGTACAACAAAGTCGACGGGGAAGAAGAACTTCCCTATTTGGACAGGGATGTCCTCTAGGACTCCTATTGGCTGGACCGCAGATCGGTCGACCCATCTCATCTTGTCATATCCATCATCGCGAACCTAGTCAATTTGAGCTTCCTAGCTAGACTCAAAGGCATGACGCTTATACTAGCTCTTAAGTCACATAATGCCTTCTCAATAGGGAAGGTACCTATATTGCAAGGAACAGAAAAGCTACCCGAGTCCTCTAGCTTATGGGGTGCAGTGTGAGACAAATAAGAGCATGACTCTTTGGTTAATGCGACAGTGTGCACATTTTCAAGTGACTTTTTCTTAGACAGGAGTTGTTTTATGAATTTAGTGTAGGCTGGCACTTGATTAACTAACTCAAGGAAGGGTACTTGTACATTCAAGCTACGAATAACTTTTTCAAACTTACTGAAAGATACCTGTTCCTTTGTCGGCACTAGTCTCTCCGGATATGGGGCTGTAAGAAGTACCTTAGCCCTCTCCTCTAAGTTGCGCATGCCGGCATCCGTGGACTTAGGGCGAAGTCCACCGCTTTCTCCTTGTTGAAGCTCGAACCCTCCTCGGACCGTCTCAAATGTGAGCCATTAACCGTCATAGGATCGAACTTCGGAATTGGGACGGACCCATCAGCACTTGGGTCTGGCCCTAACACTTTCGGAGTTGTCGTGCCCCGAAACAAATGATCCCTCAAGTTGTCGGGCATCGGGGGACGAAAAATCTCACTATCAGCAGCGATCTCGGTCAATCGACCACTATCCTCAGTCGATCGACCGAGATGTACAGTTCCAAAAGCTCGTAAACCCGCATATCGATCGATCGGCGGGTGTATCGACGATCGATCGATATACCTGGTAGACGCCTTTTTCTTTGAATTATTCGTTACAGCTTTCTTTTGACTCGGATCCGCCTCATGCTTTTCAACAGCGCCCTCGACCATGGCAGGCCCCTCCAAGGTGGACCCACTCCTCAACGTGATGGCGTTTAGGGTCTCCTTTTGGTCGGTTTGAGTCGGTAAGTGTCCCGGAGCTCGAGTGGTACTCTTACTAGCCAATTGAGCAATTTGGCTCTCTAGTAGTTTCATCCCGGCCTCTCTTGCTTGGGACTCCTTCAAGAACAAGTTCTTGAACTCAAGAAAAATCGAACCATGGGATTGTTGTTGCTGCTTGCCACGGCACATAAGGAGGTTTTTGATATTGTTGTTGTTTTTGATGAGGGGGCACATAGGGTTGTCATGCGGAGGTGGAGTCGGATTTAGGACATTCTGGCTACTCCACCTCAGGTTGGGATGAACATTAGGCTCATAGTAGGTGTTTGTCTGCCTATAATGTTGAAAGGCAGCACAAGACTCAAAGGGGCTAGGACAATTCTTCAAACGTTTCCCTCGGCTCCGCACCTTTCACGAGATTTAAAGGACCGTCGACACAAAGATTTACTTGGTAAATACCCCCCTTTGAAGCTCCTCCTAGTTCGTACTTGTCAAATCTCGCAGTGAGAGCTTTAAGTGCAGCTACGAAGAGATTCAGGCGCTCCTCCTTTGATTCCCTCTGGAATTCCCATACTCAACCTTGTGGGTGGCTAGATCATCAATGATCTTCCACCCCTTGGTTTCTCCCAAATTCTCAAAGAAATCGGCCACCGGGTCGCAAAATCCAAAATAGCCCTCTGATCGTCATACAACCCATTATAGAACTGATTGCACAAGCTCCATTTTTCGAACCCATGGTGCGGTATGGTTCGCACCAACTTCTTAAAACGGACCCATGCTTCGTGGAAGTTCTCGTCCGGCCCTTGTTTAAAGCTCGTGATTTGAGCTCTAATTGCATTGGTCTTTGAGGCAGAAAAATATTTCTTGTAGAATGCCAAAGCCAATGAATTCCAATCGGTGATCCCATGAACGACTCGGTCCCGGATCTCTATACCACTCCCTTGCAAAGATCACGAAGGGAGAAGATAAACATAGTCTCCTTGATCTGGTTTTGGGTCACGCTGGTGGTGGGGGTATGGAACAATGATGAGTCAATAAATGTCTCCATATGCTTAGCTGCATCTTCATTTGCGGCTCCCCGAATCGGTTTCTCTCAACCATATTAATGTATGAAGGCTTTGGTTCGAACTTCCTGTCATCTCCTGGTAATTCGAACCCCTTATATAAATTTGCAGCTGTCGGTTCAGAATGACTAGCTATACTCGCATCCTCAGCCTTGACTGGAATTTCTGGAGAAGTGACTGTCTCGGCTGAAGAAGTGGAAATGGGTGAAGAATGTGGGTCTTCCTCGAACAGCTCATTCTCGTAATAGCTTAACAGAGTACTCAGCTCTTCCTCTGTCGGTAATACCCTTTGTGATCGTCTCAACTCGCGCAAAGATTTCTCAATCTCAGGATTAAATGGTACTAGTTCACCACCCTGTGACCTGCGCATAAGAAGAAACTACAAAAAGAATATAAGAAAAGTTTAAGGAACAGAAGTCCCTTAAACTAAGAAAGACTAAAAATAAAACAACTAAAAATTAGAACTATTGCCTCCCCGCAAGAATTGCCAAAATTTGATACCCGTCGTGAGGTGTCAAAAATAAATTTATAATTTCCAACTACAACTATAGCTAGCGGCAGTCGGGTCGAACCACAGAGAGGCAGACGTAAATTCTAGTTGTTTAAATTCAGTCTAAGGTAACAATAAGGTGGGGGGTTTGATTGGATTGGTCTATAGCTAATGAGCGATAAAATAAAGTAAACTAAGCAAATAGATGAAATCAAATATAAAAGGAGGTACTAGGATGGTCGGTTCGTTATAGCTTCGGCGGCAGCATACTAAACAGGTCTAAATCGAACACAAGTGAGGCGGGAAACAAGAGGTCCTCTCGGTCCACTCTTAACAAATAGAGTCTTTCGATCTCGCTATAGGTCCCTAATATCACTAATACTGACTCTCGTCCTGACAAGTGACTAACGGTCTAAACTATACCTATCTTTCGATCTCAGCACAGTTTAGTCATTTTAATTGGTGGTCTAACAACTGTCCTTATCTTTCGATCTAATGGGTCAGTTATAAATTAAGCATCTAACTGGTCGCATGCATTCGATTTGTTAAATACAACATTAAAACCAATTAAAACGAAAGGTAACCTCACGTGGTCAGTCGATCGACCAGGTATGGCGGTCGATCGACTGACACGCGAATTCAGTCCAATTTTAATACTACGCCGCCTACTCCATAATTCGCCTACATCCTAGCACAATTGATTTAGCTACTCATACTAACGTTGATAACAACAATGAAATTAACGAAATAGGCAGAAAGTTTCATGCTTAAAACGAATGAACAAACAATTAACAATAAAGATAATACGGTTTCGGGAGACTAACTAACAATTCCTATACTATCGATGCAATAAAGATGAGCTGAAAATAGAGCAAGTGAATAACAAAATTGCAGAAGGATCGTAACGGAATCATTGAAATCACAACGAAAATCCAATGCGAAATAGTTTCCCAAACCCTAATTATTTCTAAGAACCGTATGTAAAACTTAATGTAAAAACTTGATAAAAATCGGATCCCTAAAACTGGTGTTCTAAGTTACGTTATATAGCAAACATACGTAACTTTTATTTCCAAAACCTAAACTCAATGGGCTTGCGCTTCCTGGGTCTTTTAATTCTCGTCTGGGATAGCAGATTGGTCGATCGACTGAGCATGGCGGTCGATCGACTGATCTTCAGTATACAGTAGCTTCTGGAACCCGCAGGTTGGTCGATCGACTGATGGCAGTGGTCGATCGACTGCTTGAGCTGCTACTTGACTTCTATAATCTCGTGGATTTGTCTTTTGGGCCTTGAATTGCGCACCAAGCTCGTTCCTTAAGCGAATACTTCACGTCAAATGCAATGCAAGATACTCGGGGACGGATTTAGCTCGATTCCCGCTGGATTCTTCACATTTCTGCAATAATGTACAAAAATACGGAAGTAGACGGAAATAGGGAGAAATGGCAGCTTAAACTACACAAATGAGCTCTGAAATGCGTGTAAAATGGGATGTAAAACATCATATAAAAGACACGCATCAACTGGGCTCACCTTCTTCAAATGATTGAGATCCAAGAATTATTCCCCATGAGTTCAATCCATGGGTTATAGTAGAATCAGGTATAACTCTTGATTCGATACCTTGTTTTGGATTTGAAGTTATAGCTTCATCAGTTATAACTTCAGTTTCTTCTTGTTTTGAGAGGAGGTTATAGTATCATCAACTATAGTCTCAGCTCTCTTTGTCTTTTCATTTGAAGGATCTCCACGTTCATCATTCGTACCTTCAATTTCTTTATCTTCTTCATCCAGCTCTTGAGGTCATCTCTAGATAGACGGAAATCAGGTTCATTCATATCTTCTTCCTCATCCTGTTTAGCTTTATCAAACATATTATTCTCATCAAAAATAACATGAACACTTTCCTCGATGCATAAAGTTCTTTTATTAAAAATTTTATATGCTTTACTATGATTAGAGTATCCAACGAAAACCGCTTCGTCGCTTCTGGGATTAAATTTTCTTAAACGGTTTTTGCCATTATTATGGACGAAACATTTAATCCCAAAGCAACGTAGATGATATATGTTGGGCTTTCGTCTTCTAAGGAGCTCATAAGGAGTCTTTTTAATAATACGTCTAATCAAAGCTCGATTATGAACATAGCATGCAGTACTAATAGCTTCAGCCCAAAAATTGCGAGGTAGACAACTACACAATAACATAGTGCGTGCCATATCCTAAGGGGTTATTTTCATACGTTCAATAACACCGTTTTGTTGTGGGGTTCGTGCTGCACCAAAATTGTGACGTACTCCATTTTTCCTGCAAAATTCTTTGAAGGCATGATTATCAAATTCGGTGCCATGTTCGGTACGTATAGAAACTAATTTTAATTTGTACATATTTTGGACAAGCTTCATTAGAACTACAAACTCATCGAAAGTTTCATCTTTTGAATTTAGAAAGAGAGGCCAAACGTACCTTGAATAATCATCAACTAGAACAAAAACATACCTGGATCCGCCTCTACTTCTTACCTTCATTGGGCCATACCGATCCATATGTACTAGTTCTTGGGGTTCTTTGGTGCTTACCACTCTCTTAGGTTTAAATGACGATCTCACATGTTTGCAACGAGCACACGTGTCACATAGCGTTTCATGATCAAATTTGATCGACGACAATCCTTCCATCAACTCCCATTTTTTGAGTTTATTCAATATGGTGGAGCTAGTGTGAGCAAACCTTTTATGCCATAAATGAGGATTGTCTAAAGTGGCTTCCATTCATGTAAACGAGTTATTAGGAATAGCATTCAAATCAATCATGTAGATATTCCTTTTACGTTGACCTTCAAGAATAACACTACTTGTTCCTTCAATTATTATACGACAAGTATCTGAATAAAAAATAACTTTATTTCCCTTGTCGCATAATTGAGAAATACTGAGTAGATTTTCCTTGAGTCCTCTAACAAGATAAACATCACTAATGGCATGAGAAGTAGATATACCGACCTTACCAACATGTTAACCTTACCTTTCTTGTTATCTCCAAAGGTAACTTTACCTCCATCAAAGGGTTCAAGTGAAAGAAATAGGCTTATGTCTCCAGTCATATGCCTTGAACAACCACTATCAAGGTACCATAGATTGTTCTCTTTCACCACAACCTGCAAGAAGATTAGATACAGTCTTTAGGTACCCAAGCTAGGTTGTGTCCTTTGACGTTAGTCACTCTAAAAATCAGATCTTCCTAACCCATACTTGTCGAATGATTTTCTGTTTGTTGAACAAGAAGTGTTGTCTCGGAGGTGTCCTACAGTATACCTTGGATTTTTTATGGTGTTTACTTTTAGGTTGTTTTGGGGGGGGGGGGGGAAGGGTCTCTTAGTCTCATAATACTCTTTAGGCTTTTGTGGCTGTTTTGATTCATTGTTCTTTTTCTTGTAATCAAAACTCATATCATAGAACCAATGGAAGTTATTATTTCTTTCTTCATTCAAGTTTGGTTCATTTGTGGGAATATCATTTTCTTCCACTACTGTGTTAGACGCTTTAACAAGCTGAATACCTTGCGTAAATCTTGCACGCGTTTAACACAATTGTCTTGAATATGTCCCGTATGACCACAGTAACTGCAAATCAAGTATTCAGATAATTTAACATATTTTCTCTTCCTAAAATATCGTTCGGAAGAAGTTGATCTGTATTTAGAGTAATCTCTACGACCATAGCACTCATGTCCTAAACCCATTTTCATATTATTGTCCGATTGCTCAGTTAGAAAATGTAGGACTTTCGTGCTTCCGTCCCACTTATCATGAACCTTTCTGGCATGCAAGAGCAAATCCTTTAAAGATTGGATTTCTTTTAAGCATTTGAAATGATCTAGTTCAACATCTTTAGAGGGATTATTCTCTTTATATTTGTCACGAAAATCTTGGAATCTTTTGTTAAGAACTCGTACCATCTTAGAATGTAATTTCTTAGTATCGGATAGTAAGGTTTTAGATTCTTTCAATTCCTGATTCAGAGAATATTTTTCCTTCTTTTCATCTGAAACTATAGCTTCTCTAGCTATAGCCTCATATTTAAGAAGCTCTTTGACTTTTCTCAATTCTATGGTTATAGCTTCATTAGCTATAACCTTGGCTTGGAGATGCTTAATGTTGAGTTTTAGTTCTGAGATTATAGCTTCATTAGCTATAACTTTAGACTCAAGAGCTAACTTCTCAGCATTTGTCGAATCTGAAGTTGTAGCTTTATTAGCTGTAAGATTTAAGCTTCTTGGCTTTAGCCTTTAAAAAGTGATTCTCCTCAGCAATATTTAGAATTTGTTCTTTCAAATCTTTCAGTTCTAGATCTTGTTCGTGACAATTATCAAGAGTTTTCTGGAAGTATTCAATAAGTGCCTTTTTGGATTGATTCTTAACTTGTTTCTTAAGTTCGAGATAAGTTACCTCTTCTTCTTCATCCTTTGAGTTAGATTCTCCTAGAAGACAACATTCTGAACTTGAACTCGTGTTATCGTCGTCACTGTCAGAAATCAAGTCAAGACTAATGTTGCTTAGGCCTAGATTAGCAACTTCTTCATCTTCAGACCCCTCGTCATCTTCTGTGTCGAGAGCTCCCTAACACGATGCTAACATGACTTGTTTGAATTCATTTTTGGTCTTTTCACGCTTAGTCTTGTCCTTGATTTTCTCCCATGTGGGACAGTCTTTGATCATATGACTAGACTCTCCACACTTGAAGCATCCTCTATTAATGAATGATGTTTTTGACTCAGTTGCTTTCTTATTGAAGGATTTATTATTATTATAGGACGGTTTTGTTTGCTTATTTCTGAATAGTTTCTTTTTAAAACGCCTGGCAAATACTACCGTATCATCCTCAATGTCAGATTCAACCTTTTCACTTTCTGATGTTTGAAGTGCTATGCTCTTATTTTTACTTGGTTCAGCATCATCGTTATCTAGGACAATCTCGTGAGCCATGAGGACTTCTATGAGTTCCTGATAAGACAAGGAAGTAAGATCTCTTGATTCCTCTATTGATGTGACCTTAGGACGCCATTTTTTGGTCAGACTCCTAAGGACATTTCTAGCAATATCCTTAGATTCAAACTTTCTACCAAGATTTTTCAATTCATTTATAATGCTGGAAAATCGTGCACACATGCTATCAAGAGATTCATTTGGCTCCATTGTAAAGAGCTCATATTTTTGAATCAGCAAGTCAATACGATATTTCTTAACAATTGTTGTTCCCTCATAAGCTAATTCAAGACCATCCTATATTTCCTTGGCCGAGGTACAAGAAGAAAAACGATCAAATTCATTTGATGTCATGCCGTTTTGCAATAGACTTATAGCTTTCGAGTTTTTCTCAGCTTTCATGTAATCAGCCTCCACATAGTCTTCTTCCTTTTTCTCATAGGTAGTGCCTTCAGTCGATCCGACTAAAATTTTATTTGGTCCATTTTGTATGATTTTCCAGCACTCCCAATCATGACCTTTCACATAGTTTGTCATCATGTTTTTCCAAAATCTATAATTCTTCCCATCAAAGACGGGACACTTACGATACTTGGAATCCATTTAACACGTGTAAGGCAGCGGAATAGAAATAAGATAAAAACAAAAAGAGATAAACGGATCAGCCTCTTTGCGGTTAGGTAATCAAGAGCACGAGGCTCTAATACCAATTGAAGAGTCTATCGATCTGATAAACTCAAGGGGGGGGGGGGGGATGAATTGAGTATAAAAACTTTAGCCCACTTTTCTGATTGTCCGTATGAGCGTGAATTAATAATTAACTAGTGTAGCTCCCGTGCTATAGCACGATTTTTCTAGATGGAAATATAAGAAAAATTAATAATTAAACTATTGGTATTTTTCTATTTTCAATTATACATCATATATTTATTGTGTACAAAATCAGAATATCATTAAAATGAATTAGGGGAGTAGTTAATTAGAGAAATATACTAAGTATTGTAAGTAGTAGTTAGCGACGTAGGCGAAAAAAGTTTGAGATTTGTTATTTTTTTTAGTAAAAAGGGTCAAGTGATTCTCTAAAATAATAATTATTGCATTTTTGAAAAATTTAACAACTTTTAATTTATAATTTAATACTAACTTTATTTAATTTTAATGAAAAAATAATAATTATGAATTTAATAAAAAGATTAGAGTTATAATTATTAAAACATATTTATTGAAAAGATAATTTTATAATACTTATTTCCTAATTTAGGTAGATGTTTTTTGGAGGGAAAGTTAAGAGAATTTTTATTCTCTTAGTAGTAGGGCGGATTATTTAAAGTTTATTGATTAAACTTTAACTAATTAACTAAGCAGATTAAAACGTAGAGAAATAAACGAAAGAAGACGAGTGACACACGTGATTTTGAAGTGGTTCAGTTTCACAAGTCGAAACCTACGTCCACTATTCTCGATTAATAATTTTAGTACCTTTCTACGGATTTCAAAATTACAAACTCACTTGTACAATTAACTCTAGTTTTAACTCAATTGAGTACCGTTAAATACTCGGTTCTGTCTAACTTACGTTAATAAGAAAGCACTTGATTGTTCTTCTAATTTGTTCACACAATTGAACGAGTAAGAAACAATGTAAAGTACTATTATCCAATAACGTAATCTATGAAAGTAAATAACAATATGAAGCACGACTTTTCGTAACCATTTTCCAATTGCAAAAACAAATTAATTACTTGATAAAGCGTTTACTCTATTTGTTTGCAAAAGGATGTTTAACATTGCGAAAAGTTATTTTTGAATAATGAATTACTTGTGTATACATAGTAGAGAGGAGAGCTAGGGGTTAGCGAAATCCTAGAGGTGTCGTGGGGCCCTAATGAATTATTTCACAAGAAACAAATTTTATCTTCTCTTAATTTAATTCATTTAATATCTCATTATAAGTCCATAAGATAAATCTATAAAATTGTTATGATAGGAAAATATCTTATAACAACTTTTTCTAGATTTAACCTAATAGACTACTTGTACAAAGGGCTAGTGCAAAGTGGACGGCGACTCATAAGCCTATCGTCTTATTTCGAAACCCTAGATGAAATATTGATGCATGAATTAGGGTTTAGATCTAGATAATCTTGAGAACCCTAGATAGCATGACAACTCATAAGTTGTTTTACTAAACAATAAGATATCCATAAA